>NC_022020.1:6465665-6509374 GCF_000317375.1 Microtus ochrogaster
ACCCACCTACCACACATATGTACACACCCACCCTACTACACATAGGTACACACCCATACCCACCCTACCACACACATGTACATACCCACCCTACCACACGTGTACACACCCACCTACCACACATGTGTACACACCCACCCTACCACACATATGTACACACTCAAACCCACCCTACCCACGCACATTCTGGGGCAACAACCAGGAGTAGAGAGCTAACTGAACATGGCATGGGCTACTAAAACCCTTAAGTCCATCCCCAGTGACACACATCCTCCAACAAGGCCACACCTCCTAATCCTTCCCAAACAGCTCTGCCAACTGCAAACCAAGGACTCAAACATATGAGCCTATGAGGGCATTCTCATTCAAACCTCTGCACTGTTTAACTATGCTTTGTATCATTGTTAGTTCCTTAAAGATTCATAAAGCATGGGTTTGTCTACTTAGGAGTCTTTTCCGTTGGAGACAAACCCCATCCTCTTGTGTTTTACTTTTCCTAATTTAGCATCAGAATCTATTTAAATCTTCACACCCATTGTCTTTCCCTGTTCAAGCACTGTGGTGGCATAGACATACACAACTTTCAGTGCTCAGTCTCTTTCCAGGTCATTTCGTTAACATATGGTATCTTTGGTTACCAAATGTCTGTAGAACAAGGGATTTTCCTCAGCGTGTGTGTATGTGGGAATGTTTGAAGCTTTGTGGCAAGGATGTAGTCAAGAAAGGCTATAGCAGGGGGCTGGAGAGACGGCTCTGTGGTTAAGAGCACTGACTGTTCTTCCAGAGGACCCGGGTTCAATTCCCAGCACCCACATGGCAGCTCACAACTGTCTGAAGATCCAGTTGCAGGAGATCTGACATCTTCACACCAATGCACATGAAATAAAGTTAAATAAACCATAAAAAAAAAAAGATGTACCACCAGGCCTGGTTCTCAAGGTCTTAGAAAGAAAGAAAGAAAGAAAGAAAGAAAGAAAAAGAAAGAAAGAAAAGAAAGAAAAGAAAGAAAAAGAGAGAAAGAAAGAAAGGCTATAGCAGATTAAAAATCCCACAGAAAAACATGCTCTCCATAATCTGTTCAGTCTGCCCTCAGACCTCTTGGTGGTAAAGTTGTGGAGTGCCTTCCATTAGACACTGACTTTGACATGAAGATGATTGTATTTACGGAAATAAAATGCTTAAACACAATTTCTTCCACCCTTCTTCTCTCTCTCCCTCACTTCCTCCCTCCCTCCCTTCCTTCCCTCCCTCCCTCCTTCCTTTCTTGCTTTTTGAGACAGAGTTTCTCTGTAGCTTTGGAGCCTATCCTGGAACTTGTCTGCCTTTACCTCCCAAGTGCTGGGATTAAAGGTGTGTGACACCTCCACCATTGCCTGGCTAGACACAATTTCTTAATTCTCTAGAACTTGAGTTCTAAGGGACATCTTCTAAAATTATATAACTTTCTATTCTCTTTCACAGATTCCACATAGTAAATCTATTTAAAATGTATTTCCCGTCAGTATACCAGTGAGCTATGAAGAGAACGGGGCTAGCCTCCAGATACGACCCTTTCTAACGGGAGGGAGGAGAGAGAGGATGCACACTTCCCAAGGACCCAGCACATTAATTTGTGCTTGCTTGCCTGTGTGATTAAGACAGCGTCTCATTATGTGTCCCTGCCTGACCTGGAACCCCCAGGGATCTGCTTACCTCTGCCTCCCAAGTGCCCGGTTAAAGCCATGCTCCACCACATCCTGCCTGCCCTTTTCTTTCTAAGATGCTCTTAACAGCACCGCAGAGTGGTGCTCTGCCAACGGCACCTTTTAGGGAAACTGCTTATACGCAGTCATGTCAATGAAACTGGTACAGGAAAGAATGAAACTTAGAGAAATAAAGGAGCTTTCCAAAGATGCCACAGCTATGAAATGATGCCGTGGCATATAGTCTTTCTCTTCTGTAGCCTAATGAAGGGACCCTTGTACTGTGGGGGATGGTAGTGTGGTGGGGGAGTGTATGGTATGTGTGTGTGGGTGTATGTGTGCAAGGCTGGAGGAAAACACTAGTGTCCTTCCTAAGCACCCTCCATTTTTGTTTGTTTGTTTTAGACTCAGGGTCTCTCGCTGTCCTGGAGCTTGCTAAGTAGGTTAGTTAGTAAGCCCCAGAGATCTACCCATCCACCCTTATCCTCCAGTCCTGGGATTCCAAGCATGTACCATCCTAACCAGCTTTTAAAATATGGCTTCTAGGGAGCAAACTCAGGTCCTTGTGCATTCCAGGCAAGTAATTTGACGCAGGCTGAGCTATTATTCCAGCTCAGTACCACTATTTTATGCAGCACCAACGGCAATTAAATAGGAATATATAGTCAGCAGAACCAATGTCATCATGCAGCCAGAGGACCTGAGTTACATTTGGGTGCGATTGGGGTAGAGGTGTGGTTCCGTTGTGCCAGGCTCACTGAGCGTACTGAAAACTCTGGGTTGAATCGTCATCACTGAAGACCATAGTGGCCTTAAAAGTGATCCATGCCGCAGACAGCTAACTGTCCTGTTCATCTGTCCCCAGAACTGTCAGCATAACACTGCTGGGGATCACTGTGAGCACTGCAAGGAAGGTCACTATGGAAACGCCATCCGCGGATCCTGTAGGGTGTGTCCCTGCCCTCATACCAACAGGTACAGTAGCCGATCACAGATGACAGCAGTCGGCAGTCACACAGAACTGAGAGTGGATGAGGAGAGCACAGCTTAAAGAGAAGTAACTGCCAAGGGCTGTGATAACAGTGTTCCAAAATTGACCGTAGTGGTGGTTGTACAGCTTCTTGACTGCATTAAGCCATTGAACTGATATTATTTGTGGGTGAATTGTACAGTATACGTATTTGTCCTTTTGGTTATGTGGCTATCCTTGAATGGTTGAGCCATTTTTTTTTAACAAAGAGACACAAATGCAAGGAAAAATATCTATCATCAAGCAGAAATGTTCCTTTTGTCGTCTTCTTCTTCTTCTTCTTCTTCTTCTTCTTCTTCTTCTTCTTCTTCTTCTTCTTCTTCTTCTTCTTCTTCTTCTTCTTCTTCTTCTTCCTCTATTCAACAGACTTTCTGGGCACCGCTATGGGGCTTAGCGTGTACCAGGGAAACTGACATCCAGAGAGGATGGTGGAATCTGATGTCCCAGGGCTACACTGGAGTGGGTTAGGGAAAGGAAGGATCACAGCTCAGTAAGTACATGCAGAGAGAAATGTGAAGTAGAATATCAGATAGCCATGGGGCTGTGGGACTGATGGTGAGTGGCTGTGTTAGACAGAAGGGCTGAGAAGCCATGGTTGGTTGGCAGGGACATGAGTAATGAGTGGAGAAAGCCAAGATACATGTTGGTCCCAGAAGGGACAGCCTTGCAGGGTGTGCCCCGTCCCGACACCAACAGGTACAGCAGAAGCTCACAGACATCAGTTTGTGATCGGGCAATTGTCCAGAACTCAGAGTGGGTGTGGAAGGCGCTAAAGAGATATGTTCATGCAGAGGCAGGAGGGGTGGAAGTGACCCAAGGGCCTCCTTATTTGGATGTACGATCTTCCGGTCTCTGAAATGGCAAGCCTCACGAAATAGAAAGACAGGGTTGATTCTGAGGCAGCGGCAGCACAGGGACAGGGTGTGGAACAAGCCTGACCACCTCCCCGAGAGCAGGGCTCAGGATCATTCATGGAGTAAGGAAGACGGGCATTTAGGACATGCAGCATGGCAAGATGAGATGAGGAAGCATTGGCCCATCATCTATGTCTGTGGTTGAACTTCATAGGGTGCTCGTTTAGGAAGCAACAGCTTTGACCACATCTGAAGGCTGGATTTTCTGTCCCTTGCTGTCAGCCATGTAACCACAGGACACTTGCACATGCCCAAGAGGACAGTCAGTGGTTCCAATAGAAGTAGCTTTCAAGTCTTGAAAATTCGTCTGGATCATCCTGAAGACCCATGGGTCAGGGTGTTACCTGCAGCTAAGGTCACAGGAGTCTAACGACGCCACTTGCCTACAGGGGCTCCACGGGAGTCATTTCCGAGATGGGATTTTCGAGACAGGGCTGCTCTGTAGATGGTGCTGGCATTGAGCTCGTGGAGACCCGTCTGTCCCTGCCTCCCAAGTTCTGGGTTTAAAGGCATGCACCACCAGAACCAAGAGGGCTGGAGGTGCAGCTGTGGGTCCAACCAGGACTCAGATTCTACAACATTAAACCTTGAAGACTATAGCCAAGCATCTGGTTTACTCCTTGTTGTGATGGAAGCCTTGGGGAGTCTGAACCCTTGAGCCCAATTGTAGCTGTCATTCAGGCCTGGTGTGACTGAGAGACCACAGGTAGAGCAGTCACCACTTATTCTCGTGTCCTTTGGACATGGCACATTGTTCTAATCTTGTTCTTTATGATGTGCTCACCATGGGCTCCAAGGAAAACGTAACACAGCAGTTAACTAAGTAAAGTAGTGATAGGCATGAAAAGCGAGAAACTGTGCCTATGCTCCACAGGCTCAGAGGTAAGGTCACTGATACCAGCCGAGGTCAGCTGGACTAACCACATCTTCCTTTTCCCCAAGTCACGCGCCTGAGGACTGCTTCCCTGGAGATCCCCAAGTCTGAAATGTCTGCCTTGCTTTCCTAACTATGTGTTTGATTTCCCATTCGGCTTGCCTTGTCCTGCAGCATTATTTGTCTAGTGATCTATCACTCCGTGCCTGCCCAGACTAGCACAGACAGAGGCTGACAGGAGAAGAAAACAGCAAAATTTCTATCAGTGCGCTCAGGAGATTTTCATTTTGGGTTAAAGCATATATCTATCAGCAAGGCCAGCTCCCAGACTCAGTGGGGCTGGGATGCACACAGACCTTAGGGTTTATTGTTACAGCTGTTTGATGTCTCTTCCTCCATCGATCGAAACACCACTGAGAAACTTCATATGATCCCTGAGGAGGCTCAGGAAGCCTCTCCTGTTAGACAGCTTCCTCTGATTGCATCAGGGTAACGTTCCACAAGCATGGACACTATGCAAGTCCACATGGCTGTTTCATAGCTTCTCTGTCTGGAGGCAAAAAAGATTCTCAAGTATATGTCAGTTTAGAGCTAGAAGAGAAGGAAATTTCAGGAGCTGACTAGAGAACAGTGTGACGTATCAGCAAAGCCACGGGGAAGCTCTGCACCTCTCTGGGCTCCCAAGGCCCCACCAGCCTCCCAGGTGTGGGCTCTGTGCAGAAGATGCTGGCATAAACAAGGAGACAAGGCGTTAAGAGAATCAGGACTTGCTATTCTCTTTCCTGCCTGGACTCGCATCCCTTCCTTGTTATTCCTGGGGAATCAGTGTTGTAATCATCTCTTCCAGACTGGGTCTGTCTCCAGGGAAGGAGTGCATTTTCCTACCGAGAAGGAAAATGCTTGTCTGCCCCCACCCCATCTGTACAGTGTCAGCGGTAGTCATTCATTATACAGTCTGGCGAGTCTCCAGGGGCAAAACTTTCTCCCACACAACTTCACTAGAGATCTTCCTCACAATGGTTTAATATTGCCTTCATGGAAGCTGGTCTTTTATGAAAGAAAACAATGAATCAATGGGATTCTTTCCACTGATGCCGTTTTCCTTTCTTCCCTTAAGTTTTGCATCGGGCTGTACTGTGGATGGAGGAAATGTGAGGTGTGCCTGCAAACCCGGATATACAGGAGCACAGTGTGAGAGGTAGGCTCTTCCCTGCCTGTGTGCTGCTTGCCCCTAGCCTCCTCTTCCCCAAACTCTGCAGGTGAGGTGTGTTAGACAGTTGGCTTGGGTCTGCTATCCCACTGAGGGCTAGAAAGATCTTGGAAAAAATACAAGACTTTTCATTCAACAAATTATTAACATCCTTCTCTCTCTTGCTCATCTTTAGAAGTCTGAGGATGAGCACATGCCACACAAACACACATACACACACACAGACTTATATTCTCCCAATGCATGCCACCATGTGCCCCAGGCCCCATCCTCATTCCTGTATGCCCTTCCTCGTCTCTACACATCTCTCCTCCTCCCAGCATACCCCTAGCCTTGGCCAATACCCTACACACTCACCCTTCCCCACATCCTCATGTATTCTTTATATAACTCTCATCTCCCAAGGTCTTTATGCCACTTCCCCTACATTCTTAAATACTGCTTCCCTAAATATCAGTTCATGCTTTCATTCCCATAGACTTGTTCCTACACATGCCCACACCCAAGTGTACACGTCTCTATATACCCTTGTCCTCACAATATTCTTTTCTGTATATGTAAATAACTTTAATTATAATTCTTTGTAACACACAATCCATAGCCTTACACTCAGGAAAGCCTGTTCGTTTCCCAATTCCTGCTGCCTATCATAACACCGCTCATATTAGATGTGTTTAATAACCCTCATGAAACAAAAAATACTACTAATAATAAGTGTAGTGGAGGGCATGTGCCCCAGAGATACACTTTAGTTATTCACGGACAGATTGTCTTAAGTCTTAAGTAGCTTCTGTGCACTGGGTGCCGTGTAGGCTGAGTAAGGCAAAAGTTGACCCAGGTTCTAATAACCTAACATTCCACCTCTCAATATTCCAAAGGGCTGCATTGCATGAAATACGCAAAGTATTTGGTTCCCTCCAGATCTCTATCAAGTATGAAATGTTGATGCTAGGGGCTGCATGGAACCCTAGTCACACAGCCAACTGAAGAGTCAACCAAGCAGCCTTGGAAAGCAAGGGATGGAAGAGTCAGCTCTGTGGATATGGGATGCTGTGGGGGCCAAAGAAGCAGGGCTTGGAAAGCATTTGCGGTTTTGTGACTTTAAAGTTTGGGGTGCACATCTGGGAGAGGCTCTGATTTTAGCCTCTTTGTGGTTCTGTAGAAACAGCAAAGTCAAAACAACAACAGGCTTGATGAGGCGTCTGTTTATTTGGCAGCTGATTTGAAGAGACATTTTTTAATTAACAATTCTTCCCTTAGCATATGCTACACTTGACATCCCAAAACAAGTTATTGTTTCTTAATTAAAAACATCTTTTCACAAGTGCCAGGCTGAGGCACCATTTTTATTTATTAAACATGACTGCACACTGGCGTCATTCATGGCCCTGATGTTAAGTCTGGGGTGACAGATGAGGAGGTCAAGGGTGAGAAGTAGGTGTAGAGGGAGCTGTGAGCAGGCCTGATTTTCTTCCCACCCGGCTCCCACATGGTTAGCTTTACACCCAAAATAACAACACACAAATTGTATTCTTTTAAACACTGCTTGGCCCATTAGCTCTAGCCTCTTACTGGCTAATTCTCACATTTTGACTAACCCATTTCTAGTAATCTGTGTAGCACCATGAGGTGGTGGCTTACCGGAAAAGATTCAGCATGTCTGACCTGGTGGCTGCCTCCATGGCATCTGACCCAGAGAGGAGAGGCATGGCCATTGCCTCACTTCCCTTCTTCCCAGCATTCTGTTCTGTCTACTCCACCTATCTAAATCCTGCCCTATCAAAAAGCCAAGGAGTTTCTTTATTAACCAATGAAAGTAACAAATAAACAGATGACCTTCCTACATCAAGTAGGAGTATCCTATATAGAGAAGCCTCGTTAAACTTGGGAGGGGCAGCCTGCCTAGGGTAAGTGAAGAAAGGCTTCTAGCTCCTCCCATACTCCCTTCTCTCTTCCTCAGCCACACAGAGCCACAGACAGGTGTGTTCTCTGCTCTCTATTCCCGTACTAATGTCATCTGGGAAGCAGGAAGCATTGCTCCAATCCACTGTGTTTAACTGTGAAAGGAAAGCAAGAGGACCACTTATTTCTTGTAACCAGTAACGCTGCTATGTAAGAATAAGAAAAAAGAATTAAATGCCCCGATTCTTTGTATGACCTCGTAAAGGATATGTTGATCTTTTCTCCAGAAACTTTAGACATAAGTGAGAAGTGAAAATGAAGTGTTTTGGAGCACACATCTTCCGCAGAATAGAAGAACACGGGGCTGGTCAGTGTGAGGCCTCAGGACTAGCACCTTACCACTCTGCTTAGCAGATTTGGACAAACTGCCTCTGCCTTGTTAATAGGGAAGAGTATGTGGGTGTCTGCCTTCCTGTCTACCTTCTGAAATGTGCAATTACTAGTGATACTGATAAAATGAACGTTGCACCCCACCTTATAATCATGGTACATTTTGTTGAGTGTCCTCATGTGAAGGCTGGTAGACTCTCATACCATACTTATATCCACTAGTCAAGGTGGGCGTCATTCACTGGTTCACCATCCCTCCAGCCATCACAGACCTACTGGGCTCCTGGTGTGTGCCAGGCAGCTCTGTGAGTCCTAGAGAGACAGCAATGAGAAAACCCTCAATGTTTCCTGAGGGGATCTGATTGATAGCCCAGGAGCACAGCACAGGTGGTTGGGTGGCAGGGCAGCCAGTTGTTTCTGACCCAGGATCTACATTCTCTGAAGACAACACCAGGGTACCTTCAGGAACATAAGCTGAAAATGGCTGGGTTATTGTTGTTATTATTATTATTACTGACTTAAACCTTGGGAAAGGGTTACTGTATCTCTTCAAGCCTGTTATCTCCATTGTGTTAACATAGTATATGCCAATTTACTGAAAATTCAGGCTTCCTCATATAGGAAAATACTGATAAATAGAAATATTTTCATTGACTTCCAAATATTAGAAATTTAACACATTTTATTTTTCTTACTAACTAAATTTAAGCATCAAGAGCATATGACCTTTAAACTTGGAGGTTTGGGCTTGACAGCTTACTATGCTATCTACAGTGACAATGGCCCATGGCCAGAGGTAGCAGCTGTGACTCCTGTTAGTACTAACACCATCTTATATACCCCACTGCCGAACTTAGCATAAATATAGATTGCACAGCCTTAAAATCACACATTAGGAAATACAGAAATTCTTCTGCATGGAAAGGATTGAAACTTCTGGATTTATTTCTATGAATATGTTGGCCTCAAATAAAACAATATTTATGTGATGTCTTCAGGAGCATAACTCAATAAAATCCAGCCCACCCCAACATCGGTGTTGATCAAACCATTTATTCCTCTTCATTCAGCTACTGGGCAGTCAGTAGCAGGGCAGGTGGGATTTAAAGGGTGATCTCTGCCTGCCTCCTACCCTTAGGAGCCTCATTATGGAACAAAATAAACATGAGAACTGTTCATTCTTGCCAGCCTGGGTCACTTTTCCTGTTACCCAACTACGGTGTCTCAAATAAGGAAAATAAAGTGGGTAAGTGATAGTTATTTGCGTTTTTCTTAGCCTTTCTATGTTTTGTGAAGGTGTGCACCAGGATATTTTGGGAATCCCCAGAAATTTGGAGGTAGCTGCCAACCATGCAATTGTAACAGCAATGGCCAGTTGAGCACTTGTGACCCCCTAACTGGAGGTAAGTTCCATGCACATCCCTAGTGACCCGAATCTTAAGGCTTCTATGAGACCACGGTCTAACAAGCATGACATAGACCTCTGGCTCATAAGTTGCCCTCCCTTGACAGTCCTGGGGATGCTTGAGTAGTATTGGTAGCTTTGAGGAACAATTACTTCATTAGGTTTTTTTTGTTTGTTTGTTTTTTAAGACATTGTTTTCAAACTCCAATGAGTTGTAGCTCAGATAACTTCAGACACACATTGGTGGTTTTACTGAATTGGTGGGACACTGAATTTTTTTTCTTTTAAAAAAAGCAGCTTTCTTTTAAAGTTCTGTGTATGTGTCTGTCTGAGGGTAAGCACACGAGAGTGCCACTGTCAGTGGGGTGGGGTGGGAGGTTTAGAAGCCACTTAGAACTGGAATTGCAGCCACCTGGTGTAGGTGCTGGGACTTGAACTCAGGTCCTTGGCAAATGTAGCTCTTGACCACTGAGCTCTCTCTCTAGTCCACTCTACAGTTATTTTTATATCAGCTGTTTTTCTGTGAACCTGATGAAACTCAAGAGTTCCTTCTCTCTTATCTATACATGTTCTGGCATGTGTTGAGTCAGAGGTGTGGATGTTATACACTGTGTGAGACAATTTGTCACAGCTTGTATGGATTCATTCAGAAAAGCTTGGAACAAAACAGAAAAATGTTCACTTCTTTCATAGAAAAGCTGAAAAAGTGTCTTAGAAAAGTAGCATAGACACACTTAGGTGAACTCTCCCATCTTACAGTTGTGGGCAAGCGGACCTAAGCCAGGAATGTGCAGATTATAGCCAATAAAGCAGCTGTCCCCAAGCAATACTTAACAAATGGGTTAACACCAATCTAGAACAGTTGCTTAAGAGATTGGAGTAGGCACTCAGAGGTTCAAGTCTGGCCTGGGCAACTTAGTGAGACCCTTTTTGTAAAAAGTAGCAAGGGACTCAAATGGCTCAGTGGTTAAAGGTACTTGCTGCCCCACCAAAGGACTTGGGTTCAGTTCCTATGCTGTGCTTAAGGAAGCTCACACCTGCAACACCCTCTTCTGGCATTCACAGGGATCTGCATGTATGAGGCATGTGTGCACGTGTGCACACACACAAATTAAATAAAAACACTTACAAACAGAAGTAACTGCAGTAGCAAGAGGTCTGAAGATGTGCTCTGTGGGAGCGTGTTTGTCTGGTCCCCAGCTGAACCTCTACCAAGAGGGAAAAGGGAAAGTGAGATATGCTATGCCCGAGAAATGCCCCTCTTAGAAAAGAGATGGTAATAGCTGGTGAAGGAGACCACTGGAAATCCATGCTCATGGCGATGGCATGGTGAAAGTGGCGAGCAGGAGCCAGTGATGAAACTAAAACCTTCCTTAGTGGGCTTTCTGAGTCCAAGCTAAAAGGCAGATGAAGAATAAGTTAAATAAAAATGTTCCTTTTTCACCCTATTTTAGACTGTGTCGGCCAGGAGCCCAAAGATAGCAGCCCTGCAGAAGAATGCGATGGTGAGAAAAGGGGACCCCCTCCCTTTATGATGTGTGTGTTGTACTGGGGACAGGCACTTTCTAGAATAGGAAAACAAAAATGAGAGGACGGGGAAGGACAGTGTTGGCTCCACTCCTGCCCCCGCCACTTGCTGCTGTCTTCCACCATGAGGCCACCTTACCTCCCAAGTCTCCATTTTTCCTGTAGAGCGGACACAGGATGCTCAACCCCGACAACTTCTGGGGACTTTCTGAGGATGTCACATCACTTAACATAGCATCCAATCATCTGTGTGCCGTGGCACATGTCTGTTATATCATCAGTTAGGGTGCTGAGGCATGAGGATCACTAATTTGAGGTAGCTTGGGCTACTTAGTGAGACCCATTCTCAGAGACAATCAACAAAAATAGTCACCAGCAGATACTCCATAAACAGTCACTAGCAGACACCCCATAAGCACAAAATAGCAGTCACTATTATTTTCCCCCACACAAGCAACAAGCTGCTCAGAGTCACCATGTCTAGTAAGAAAACAAATGCTCTCAAGCATCTGGTTCTTATGCCATCAGAGCGCACATCCCTCCCAAAGCCAGCTAGAGCTGAGACTCTGTGATAATCGGTGTCTGAGGGGACAGGCTACAGAGCCCTGGTGTCCTCGGTGCCTTTTCTGAGCTCCAGCCTACAGCACATTCAGCTTTCCCTGTGGCCCTGCAGATTGTGACAGCTGTGTGGTGACGCTCTTGAACGACTTGGCCAGCATGGGTGAGGAGCTCCGCCTAGTGAAGTCAAAGCTGCAGGGCCTGAGTGTGAGCACTGGCACCCTAGAACAGATCCGGCACATGGAGATGCAGGCCAAGGACCTGAGGGTGAGCCTTCCGTGGGGATCCAGATGGGTTGCTTGTGAGTGTGCTGTGACTTGCTCTCTCTTGGGGAATCAGTCCTCATGAACCACTTTACCCTTCATGCAGGAATGCTGACTGGCTTGATCTTGTACAGGTCTTGTACCAGCCATGCCTGCGGCGAGGTCATGAGCGTGATGGCTCCGGCATGACCTAAAGACTGTTTCAGCCTGGTCTCTCCTGGCTCTGGCTCTTACAGAATCTCCACTATTCCACAATGGTCCCCGAGACTTAGGAGGAAGGGAGTGTCAGCTGACACTTCTTTTCTGTACTGGGACCAGTTCTGAGTTTCTGTGTTACCCACCAGTCATTGCACAAAGAAACTTCCCTGGTGAGCTGAGAGCTGCACTAACTGAGAGATACAAATTTTGTTCAGGTCATGGAGAAATCAAGTCGTTACTGACCAGGAAGTTTCCTCCTTATTGAGTGGCTGTCTTAGTACTGGGAGGTTCTCTGCACGCTACTGTGGAGAAAGTCATCAGCAATCTTAGCCGGCTCTGAATCCTATAAACTACAGTAATGACCAACATGGCAATATATGTCCATGGTGCAATAGTGGCACAAATGTCATGCGGGTGACCAGCTAAGAGGAAGCATGTAGCTGGTAGGGGAAATGCGGTGAAGATTGGGGATTTCAAGGGTGCTACTACTGTTAGCCCTCAAGAGTGCTACGATTATTCTGCTAAATGGGCATAATATCAAAAAACTGATTTCTGCTCTTACCCATATATTTTGTTTCTTCTTTCTACATTCTGTGGAATGATTTGATCTTCCTTTTCTAGTTTCTTATCATCAAAGCTTGTTTTACTGATTTAAAACTTTCTTGTTACTAATGTAAGAGTTTAATGCTGTGAGGAAATGCTTCTCTTAAATACTACGTATGGTCTGGCCTTAGAATTAGGGAACAGGGTTTCGTGGTGGGGGACTGTGATAACTCCGAGATCACTAAAGATGATAAAGGAAGTGTGGGGGAAGGAGACAACTCCCAATCACTGGTTGAGTCTGCAAATGTTCAACAGACGCATTAACCAGAAATGCAGCAGATAAGAGATGAGGGCCCCTTAGAGAAATGAAAATAGTAGGACAGTCTGAACCTTCTTAACGAATAGTATCCACTAGGAGAACCAAGATGAAGCGAGCATCTCATGGGAGGAGGAGGAGAGATGAAAAGACCCAACTGAAAAAATACATTTATTAAACTACAAGAATTGATGAAATAAAACCAAGACTAGACACAGTGAAGGGAGCTTTGGGTGAAGTTTAATGAGTGCTTTTGGAATGAGAGCTGAAGCCAATGGCTCCATCTGAAAATAATTCTTGAAGAATGGTTCCTTTTCATCGCTCAGGGAATTCAACTCCATGGTTTATAGGTTTAATATAGAGAAAGAAAAAAATCCCTTCTGTTGTGAGAGAAAAGGAAGCCCCATGAGTTAGTTGTTTTGATTACTTAGTGCTTTGCACAGAAGCTGTATGCCAGGCTCTGTTCTTAGTGTCTCACTCACATCTCACAAGGTCTCTTGGAGAAAAAGCATCTTCATTTAACCGATACATAGAAACTAAGCAAGGACAACAGCATATTCACACGGCTGGAATTCAAATCAAGACCAAGGTCAAAAAGACCACGGTTTGCTCCCCACCTTCACTCATGGCCACTCAGTGGTCCTTAGCTTTTTCACTGTAAGTTACAGTGATCTGTCTTATTCCTCTGTCACACAAACTCCATAACAGCTCAATAAAAATGAACTAACATCTTTGCATGCTCTTGAGTGTGAGTGTGTGTGTGTGTGTGTGTGTGTGTGTGTGTGTGTGCGCGCGTGCGTGTGTGTAGATTATCCTGTAGTTCAGAATACCCTCATAGTGTCAGGCTCACCTGCTAATCTGCACACCTAAGGTTTTCTTTACTCCACATTGTCTCTGATGTACAAATGAAGGCAATAGAATTATTTTACTTAATCTCTCTCCCAAGGCATTACACCCTTCCTCCAAGAATTAAAAGTAATCCCTATCCCAAATATGTGTGCAATGTCACCTTTTCAATAATAATATAATAAAATGAGTAGGGATCTGGATTGTGACCCAGTGCAGCAGTCAGTTGTGCTGAGTCAGGCACGTCATCCAATTTTCTTAAGACTCCAATGACCTCATTTGAATTTGAGGATATCCGTATATTCACCCAGAATTCCCCTCCAGTTATACAAGGGTTTGGATATAAGGGTTCTTTCAGGACAGATAGCTATACGTGCCGCTTTTATAAAACAAGGTCATTAATTCAAGTAAAAAAAAATCTCTTGTCTTTTGGATTGCTGTAGTTTGGGTCTTTAATGCCACAATACCCCCCCCCACCACCACCACACACACACACACACACACACACACACAATGCCTCGGCTCTGAAGGGGTATTCCAAATGTAAGAGATGATGGTAGGTTTCTAGAATTGGGTACATGCTTTCAAGGGGGCTTTGTTGGCCCCCAGCGCCTTTTTCTCAGTTTCATTCAAGGGAATGAAAAGCTCTCAATGTGCTTCAACCGTGAAGCGCTGCCTCCCAGGGCCCAAACCAACGGGGCGAAAACCTCTAAAACTGAGCCAAATGCAACTTTTTCTTCATCTATTGATGATCTTTTATTTATAATAACTTGCTAAATGTATTGTAATGGTGGAGAGAGGGCCAATACATTAACTTTGTTTCATAACCTTATGATAATTTACAACAGAAAGGAGATTCATCTTTTAAGTTATTTCAAAATGTCCCAGCCCCCACCCTGCCCCAATAGAGCCAGCACTGTGTTGAGGAAGCTGAGCCCGCTGGGCAGTGTCTGCTCCGGAATGGAGTCTAGCTTTGTGTCTTTTTCCAGAGCCAGCTGCTTGACTTCCGCTCTGCCATCTCAAGTCATGGGTCCAAAATGGACGGCCTGGAAAAAGAACTGAGCAATCTGAACAGTGAATTCGAAACTTTGCAAAAAAAGGTGGTGTACTGAGCCAATTACCTTAACCTTTTCCTCCCTGGGGGTGTTTTCAGTTTCATTTTCCCTGTACTCTAACTCATTCATAATGAGTTGTTTTCCATGTAGGCACAAGTCAATTCCAGAAAAGCACAAACATTATACAACAACCTTGATCAGACGATCCAAAGCGCCAAAGAATTGGACACGAAGATTAAAAACATCATCCAGAATGTGCACAGTAAGAAGTGACCCAGCCCGACTAAAACTTACTGCATAACCTTTGCTGTATACCGAATATTTTTATTTTTGAGAGCTCAGAATTATGAAAGAAAGATCCCACAATGATACTTAAAGGTGAACAGGACTCTCCGCAAACCTTACAGAACCCCCAGTTTAATAAGCTACTTGGTGTTTTCCAGTTCTCCTAAAGCAGATCGCTAGGCCAGGCGGAGAAGGAATGGACGTGCCCGCGGGTGACTGGTCCAGGCAGATGGCAGAAGCCCAACGCATGATGCGGGAGCTTCGGGGCCGAGACTTCACAAAACACCTCAGAGAAGCAGAGGCCGAGAAAACAGAAGCCCAGCGCTGTAAGGCCATCCCCGATTCCTCTGTCTCCTCTAAACAACCCGAAATGCAGTTTTCTAAGCGCGGTCTTGAGCTCTGGGCAGCAGGAGGAAGGTCTCAGTTCAGCAAACCTTGCTGCTAGAGGTTGCAGTGGGAATGGGGCTGCCCCTTTTGCCCCTGGAGCAGAATCTTTTCTCCAAGTTTCTGAGAGGCACAACACCCTACCACAGTGCAAATGACCTCAAAAATGGTTCTAAAATGCAAATATTTGTGTCTTGCCCTCCCCCACTTTTTTTCTCTTTGAGGCAAAGTCTCACTCTTAGCTAAGGCTGTTAGCTCAGCTTCACAAGTGATGGGATTACTGGCATGAGCCACCAAGCATAGCTTCATGAAACCATTTTTAAGAATTATTATTTTACCACTGCTGAGTTTTTTATCATAAGTTTACATTGGCATTATTATTATAAAACAAAGCCCCAAGCCAAATATCCAAGAATTTGATTAGGTATATGTAAAGGTTTTAAGTAGAGAAAGTGCCTCACTGGGTCAAAATAACCAAATTAATTTAGCACATATCTTTCAGAATGGATATGTATTCTCTGATAAAATGTTGTATCTAAGGCACACATACTTGTAGTTGACATGTAGCATTTGTGCTAATCAGCATTAGATCTGCTTTTAGCAGTGGAAGAATCATGGCTTTCTATTCTCTTCAAGTCCCACATCTAAGGCCATTCATCCACGAGTCTGTCTTCTCAGCAGCCCTGATGTTCTCAGAACAGCTACTGTTCTCATGTGCTTGTCATAGCAACCACACAAGGCAGTGCGTGGGTGCACATGATAGGTCTACACAAGTCCTGCTTTGCCTTCCTGTTTCCTCCAAGGCTGTGGGAATCATGGAGCGAGCACACATGATTGATAGGTCTACACAAGTCCTGCTTTGCCTTCCTGTTCCCTCCAAGGCTGTGGGAACCATGGAACGAGCAGGAGCTGGCTCTCTTCCTGTAGTTCTGGCACCGAGCTTCAATAAACTCATCTCTCAGGTGAAATCATAAATTCTGTGTTGCAGTGCTGAACCGGGTCAGGGCCTGGTTGGAAACCCACCAGGTGGAAAACAATGGACTGCTGAAGAACATTCGGGATTCCTTAAGTGATTATGAAGCCAAACTTCAGGAGCTGCACGCTGTCCTCCAGGACTCAGCTGCCCAGGCAAAGCGGGCCACTGGCCTCAACCGTGAAAATGAGGGGGCTCTGGGAGCCATCCAGGTGAGCCACAGGCAGAAGAGGGGACAGGGAGGCAGTAGTGCGCACTTCAGACCCTGATCAAACAGGACCGAGGCATTAAATGGAAGACTAGTCATTTCGCTTCCCTGCTACCAGAGGATTCTGAGTCCGCTGACAGAGAGAGCCTGCCCGCAGCTGGAGGGCGTCAGGGGAATGACGTTGCTGATTGGATGAGAGATTCATTATGTCACATCCAATGTGTTTCCATTAACATTGTGTTAGATATTATAATAATCACCAACACAGGCAATTGAAACATTTATCTACCTGTGTATAGGAAAGAGGCAGAAATATATTTAGGTCACATGCCATTATAATGGCAGAATTTAGAGATTAAGGTTTCAGCACACACAAATACATACGAGAGATGCATACAGACAGACAGACACATGCACAGCGACACACGGTCACTCACACAGTCACACATACACACACAATAGATTGATCAATGATAGACAGACAGACAGACAGACAGACAGACAGACAGACAGACAGACGGGTGCGTGGATGGCAGGCAGGCAGGCAGAGACTTTCTTTTTGGTCGCATTTGGAATCAGCCCTGGGGCCCCATGTCAGGCAATTGTTTTAACATCAAATCAACACCTCAGTTCTATAGTTTATATTTTTAATGCTGAATATCCTACATCAAAACGACAGCAAAAAAAGAAACAAAACAAACATGAAGGATTGTGAAACGACAGACCAGAGTTGAATAATGTGGATTGGCACACAAAGAGGAGAAAGACAGCCAGTATTGCCTTAGTGGGTGACACGCTCAGTGCAGTGCAGTTCTGGATAGCAGTGCCTCTGTTTGCATCTCTGCTTATGCCAAGGAAGAGGGCAGGCTCCAGCAGGGTGAGCCCCAGCCTCTAAGCCTTCCAACCTGGCATACTTCTGCCCCATGCCGTCTCTCATTCAAGTGCCCGCTGCACACTTACTAGGACTGATGTGTGGAGGTGATTGGTCCTAGTTCATTTATTTAGTTGAAATCTTATGTTCTGTTCTCCAAAGCAGATCTTAGTAGCATGCCTTACATCACCGGTGGAGTTGCCCAGTGTATGAGACTTCTTCAGCCATGGAAGCAGAGGGTACCATAGTAACACAGCAACACACAGTGGGAATCCAGGCCCTATCAATCACTTGCAGCAAGCTAGGCTATTGTCGACTTCAAGAAAACATTTGACTTTGTCTTATTTGCTGTTGTCCTGTAAGTTTGCCTGTGCTTTCTGCTAATGTGTGTGTCCATGGGCTCTTTTATTCTCTCCAGAGACAAATGAGAGAAATGAATTCTCTGAAGAACGACTTCGCCAAGTACCTGGCCACAGCAGACTCTTCCCTGCTGCAGACCAACAGTCTACTGCAGCAAATGGACAAAAGCCAGAAGGTAGCAGACTCTGGTTTTCTAGAAACATCCAAACCAGTCAAATGCTATTGTCAGGAGACGATGCAGTAGGCAAACCTACTTTGAGCTTATCCTTTTTAGACAGAACTGTGCACCCCCAAATAATAACAGCAGCTCTCTGCTGGGAGGGAGTGTGAGTGCTGGGTGCCTTAATCCACCTACATTACCTCATTTGTCTGCAATGAGCAAGTAAAAAAAAAAGCATTGCAATGCTGTCTTAAAAATACCAAACATGCCTTTCTTAGTGGAAGGCATCAGACTTGATAAAAACCCAACAGGCTTCTCAGCAGCCTTATGAGCATTCGAAAGAATCTTTCCCGTTCTGTCTTTATACCAGTAGAAGTTCTTCACTTAGCAGAGCCTCACCTTGAGGATGACATTGGAGCTTCATAAACCTTATAAATATGGTGCCCATCGGAAGGAAGATATTCAAGAGGGTGACAAAATTTGGATTATAGTCAATGCCACTGTCTGAACTCAGGATAAGCTGATATGATAAAAATGACTTAGAAAATATAAATTCTCATGAGAAAATTTATGAGGGAGTTTGAGAAAATGGCACACATGCTCACCGCTTGAATTTATATTGTTTATTTTGAAAAAAATAGGAGTATGAAAGCTTGGCTGCGGCTTTAAATGGAGCCAGACAGGAACTAAGCGGCAAAGTGCGAGAACTCTCCAGGTCGGCCAGCAAAGCATCCGTGGTGGTGGAGGCCGAGAAGCATGCGCAGTCTCTACAGGAGCTGGCCAAGCAGCTGGAAGAGTGAGTGCCTGGCTGCAGATCCAGACATTGTGGGTCGATTGAGCACCAAGCAAGGTCTTCACTGGGCTGGTTAGGGCCTGGGAGCAGGGTAGAGGGCTTAATCAAGGCCAAAGCCCCATCCAGAACCCATAGACCAAGTCAAATCCAGACTTGCAATGAGATCTGCCCCCTGGTTGTGTCCTGTGGACAGAATGGAAAGTGCACAGCATAGTGCAGTCACTGGGAGAATATCAGCCCCGGGCAGAGAAAGGATGCTGCGTGGCCTATACTCACCCTGTATCATATTCCAGGATAAAGAAAAATACCAGTGGGGATGAGCTGGTACGCTGTGCTGTGGATGCTGCCACTGCCTATGAGAGCATCCTCAGTGCCATCAGAGCAGCGGAAGATGCAGCCAACAAGGCCACCAGTGCCTCGGAGTCTGCCCTCCAAGTGGGTACCTGGAGCTGCCCTGGCTTACTGAACTGACTCTGGAGGCAGTTTGTTTGCTTACTCTCCCATGCATGGGACAGTATTAAAAATACTATTTATTCAAAATCAGAGCTTGTTAAATGTAATTGACTTGAGTTTGTTCTTGGTTTGGATCATTTCTGCACTTACTGACTATTTAATATCAGGAGTGTAATATAAAATGTATTTATACAATCAGATAGAAAAACATACCAATGATATTTTGAAACTAAACAAATAGTTTATCCTCCTTTAAAGTAGGTGTTTTATGCCTTAATGGTTGATATTTATTACCAAAAGAAAGATTTTTGGAATTACCTGGTTTGCCATTTTTTTAAGCAATTTGGTCTTAAATCTGGGCATGTCTACAGAAGCCTACAGGATCTTTACTGTGCTGTATAATGTCCCTATAGCCAAGATATAAAGGCTAGAACACGAAATAATAGAGTTGGGAAGCTGAGCTTTGAAAGATCGAAGACTTTCAGGTTCCAAAGCTTGGAAGCCTCAAGGCAACCAAATGATTGCAGGGGTTTTGTGCAAGCTTAGACATCTGTCACCGGAGATCAGCCCAGCTCCCCGGGCCATGGGCACACATCTGCCTAGAGTCCTAACCGCATCATTAGTCAACAGTGTGTCGTTCATCTCTTTCAAATCTTGTTCTTTAAAGATTAAAGACAAGGGATTTGGGGCTAAGGTGAAAAATCTTTCTCTGCGTTTGCTAAGGTATACTGTCTGCTCAAGGCTGATAAATATTTTGCTTTCAGACACTGATAAAGGAAGATCTTCCAAGAAGAGCTAAGACCCTGAGCTCCGACAGCGAGGAACTGTTAAATGAAGCCAAGGTCACACAGAAAAGGCTCCAGCAAGGTATTAGGAGGGTGGATGGCGGGGACAATCAAGGATGCTAATCAACCTGAGGGAATGTGGGGGCAGTCTGATGAAAAAGTGTCTTCTGATCCCACTGTCAATGCAAAGGGCACTTCTACACTCGTGATTTATGTTATCTGATGTCGTGCATTTACCAAGAGTCCTAAACAGCCCCTATCCATCCTGCATGAACTTGACATGGGTCTTATGCAGATGAAGAAGTTGAGAATGCTAGCCTTCCTGGGCCTGACTTTGGAGACACACTTAATACACTGGTAATTCTGGCAGTGGGAAGCCACATATGAAGGCCATTCATCCTAGATCATTACAGCAACTGCTTCAAGTTACCTTAAGTCCTAAAAGCTTAGCAACTCAAAGTATCAAAAAATAATCACTGCCAACATGGGCCATAAGAAAATTTTAACCATTAATTTTATCTTTGGTATCTTTAACCATTTATCTTTGGTAATTTTTCATCTCATGTATTTAAAAAATAACTAAATTGTCTTAACATGGGGGCATAGTTCAGGGGTAGAGGCTTTGAAACACAGGAACTACAGCCATTTGAAACCCAGCAATCTCCAAGCTTTGAAAATGCTGCCTCTGGAAATTTTCTGGTCTCTCGCAGGAAGCCTCGGCCAGGCGGGAGTCTGGGCTCTCAGTCCTTGATCAGCTACTGAGTCCATTCTGAGGACTGGATGAAGGCCCTTATTTAGTTACTAAATATTTTTGAAAATCAAATGCACAAAAAGTATCTTCTGATATGCATTCAGAACATTAAGATTTTATGGAATTATGTCTGCCTTCTTTATAACACTGGGCTTAGAGTTGGATTGACATGGAGCATTTGCAGTTGTTTGCTTGTATATTTATTTTTCATGGCGCTGTTAATCAGACTTGGGCCTTGAACATAGGAAGCAAGCCCTCTATCAATCCTCCTATCTCCACCTCTTCAGTGCTAGGGTGACGTGTGGCTGTGGCCAAGACGGGTGTTCTAAGTAGGTTGGGCTATTGACTGTGTTGCTGGAATCATAAGAAGCCATGTGTCACCAGCATGGTGTTAATACACTGGCTGGTCACTTTCTACATCTCAAAGATGGCTGCATTGCTAGCTAGGAATGAGGATTTGTACCATTTTCTTCATCAGTTTATTTTTGATGTGTCACATTGAACATCTCTCTAGGAAACCTAGGGACAGGTTCTTGCATCGTTCTGCAGGAACAGAAACACACACTCCCTTTGAGTCCTCTGCATGAGGCTCTCTCAGGAACAGCCTCGTCTTCGCTGCAAGTCATTCCTTCTGCTCGTTCATTTGCTCATCCAAGTATTCATTCATTCATTGAACGGGAGTGGGTAACCTTACATCCTAGGCAGTGCCAGCCACACACTGTATGTCGGGACAGCCCTTCAGCAAGCCTCCTCTGCTCAGGTCAGAGTGGAAGTCCAGATGTCTCCTGAGTTATTTTGCATCTTTGTGTGTCCTTTTGAGAAGCCAATCACCACAAGGCTCTGGTACACTGCTCTTCCAGCCTCTGTATCCAGAGACCCCACAGCTGTGGGGTTGGGTACTGCAGTGGCATTGGTGGGTGAAGGCTAAGGTACACATGAATATTCAATGGTCTGAAGACATTGCCCACTTCAGAGACCACACATACCCACAGAAGATCCAACTCCATGAAGTCATTGCCTCTTGGTGTTTTCTTTCTTCATTTCTTCATTTAGAAGTCAGTCCAGCTCTCAACAGGCTGCACCAAACCCTGAATACTGTCTCAGTTCAGAAGAACCTGCTGGATGCCAACCTCACTGCTGCCCGGGACAGTCTTCATGGGTTACAGAGAGGTAATCATCACCCTAGACTGTAGTTTCACCGGTTCTTGGGAAGAATGTTCAGGTCCTTATGCCTCCCTCCCTATTTGTGTGTTCTAGGTGATACTGAGAGTGTGATCCAGGGTGTGGGGAGCATGGTCAGAAAGGCCAATGGCATAACGAGCGAGATTCTGGATGGGCTCAACCCCATCCAGACAGACTTGGGGCGAATTAAGGATAGTTACGGAAGCACACGACATGAGGACTTCAGCAATGCTCTGGCTGACGCCAACAATTCAGGTATCAGGATGTCTTCACAATGTTCTCCATTGCTAAGGCCTCGATCCTTTGCAGCTCCTTTCTAGTAAAGTCTGACCTCAAATCAGAATCATGGGATCTATTCAAATATCAAGATGTTGTGTTAGAGAGACAGGGAGAATATATCCTTTTCCCTGCGTGTGTGTGGTGTGTATATGATGTATGAGCTTTCTTGTGTGTTCATGAGTGTATGCAGGTGAACAGATGCCAGAAGTTCATGTTTATTCTTCAGTCATTTTCCTCCCCCTCTCCTCCTAGAGACAAGGTCTCAGTGTATGGTATTTCCCATATATACCTGACTGCCCTGAAACTTGATATGTATAGTAAGCTGCCCTTGAACTTAAAGATCTGCCTGTCTCTGATTCCTGAGTGATAGGATTAAAGACATGTACCACATGCCCTATGTCCTTCCTGTCTCTTACAAACAATGTGTGTGTGTGTGTGAGAGAGAGAGAGACAGAGACAGAGACAGAGACAGAGAGACAGAGAGACAGAGAGAAGATGGTTTCTCTGTACCTGGAACTCACACTGTAGACCAGGCTGACCTTGAACTCAGAGATCCACCTGCCTCTGCCTCTGCCTCTGCCTCCTGGGTGCTGGGATAAAGGCATGCGCCACCATGCCCAGCCAGAGGACACTTTTGAGTGATGATTCTTGTCTTCCACTTTGTTTTGAGGCAGGGTGCCACACTAACTGGCCCGTGAACTTCTGAGGAGTCCCAGGTGTCCCCACAACCACCACATTTGGTGTTTACACGGTTCTGGGATTTACTCAGGTCCTCATCTTGAACAGCAGTACTGGGCCATCTCCTCAACCACATCCACTTTATTTTCTGAGGCAGGGTCTCTCATGGAAGCTGGAGTTCATATGATGCAGATTAGCTGGCAGCAATCTCACCAATTCTCCTATCTCCACCTTTCAATGCTGGGCACACACTTCTGTGCCCAGCTCCTTACATGGGTCTCGGGGTCTGAACTCAAGTCCTAGTGTTTGCACAGCCAGTTTCTTTACCAACTTAGCCACCTCCCCAGTCCCAGCATGACCTAGAGATTTTATTTCCTCCTCCTCCTCCTCCTCCTCCTCCTCCTCCTCCTCCTCTTCCTCCTCCTCCTCTTCTTCCTTCTTCTTCTTCTCCTCCTCCTTTTTCTTCTTCTCCTTTTTGTACTGTGGGAGTTCTTAATCGTGATGTATTTGTATGATTGCTATTAAAGGATAAGAAAATAAATATTTCCCATATTAACCAAGGAAAAAGTTGATACCTACATCATTACAGAAATCTGTAATGAATTTAGGTGAATCTTGCCTGATTATAGTCCATCTTGTTCCCAGGATTTCCAGAACAAATATTCCCATAAGAACACATGCATAACCTTTTCTCAATGTACTATTAAAATTTACATTTTCTCATTTCATCAACAGTAAAGAAATTAACCAAGAAGTTGCCTGATCTTTTTATCAAGATTGAAAGTATCAACCAACAATTGCTGCCCCTGGGAAATATCTCTGACAATGTGGACCGAATCCGAGAACTCATTCATCAGGCCAGAGATGCTGCCAATAAGGTGGGTGTTTCCATGGTGCCATCGCTGCTGTGATCACCCAGACAGGGGGGCTTTTCTCTATGCAAAAGTTGGTTGTCTGTCTTTTCTGAGTTCTGATTTTAAATGAAGTTTAACTTCCTTTTGTCACCTTTCAAAACGTACATGGTCCCAGTCACCTAAATTTTGTGTTTTATCAGACACAAACGAGTTTGAGTTCACAGACAGGAAGGAGTTTCTCTCAGGCCTCACTTTTTAAACTGTAATTGCAAGGTCAGGACCTAGACTCTTTCCATTTGACAGCCCATCTTTGTGGAGCTGGAGGACACAGACACTGTCTGGGTGGGGACAGGAGGGTCACTGGGACCTGATGGCTGCCAGTCAAGCCCCAAGCTCAGAGAGAGACCCTTTCTCAAGGAATAAGTCAAGCTCTATAGAGCAGGACACCTTACCTCCTCCTCTGGTCTCCTCTCACAATCAGACATGTGCACCTGCGCGCGCGCGCGCGCACACACACACACACACACACACACACTCCTATACAAGGGAAGCTTGTTGCAATATACTTTATATAATCATGTTTTTAAAGAAAAAGCCAACTGTTGGCAGTACTAAATTCTAATGAGCTGGATTCATGCATATCACCCGGATCAATCTACAAATAAAGTGTCAAGAAATCAAATTGTAAAAGTATTGGCTTATATCATTTACATGAAAATATTTAAATGTGAAAAATAGAGTAGCTGTAGCTGACAGGAATTAGACACATCTAGATCATAGATGAGTTCTAGACAGGAAGTAGATACATCTAGAGTTGTAGATGAAGTCTAGACAGGAAGTAGACACATCTAGAGTCGTAGATGAAGACTAGACAGGAAGTAGACACATCTAGAGTTGTAAATGAAGTCTAGACAGGAAGTAGACACATCTAGAGTCGCAGATGAGTTCTAGGTAGTGAAAACAGTAAAAGCTGCATGAGCATTGCTTAAGATCCCAGCTCCAGGGTGGTTGGTGGCTGTGAAGAGAGAGGAGGCTGCAGGAAAATGCTATCAGGTAGGCTTCCTTTCTTAAGGTGGGGACATAAACGCAGGTGTGTAGCCTCCATCTTTTACTGTCCACACAAAGTGTCTTTTCAATTTATAAAACAAAGATGAGTTCCCCAGGAGACAGGAAGCCAACCAGCTTGCCAGGAGGAGACTCAGCAGTGTGGGTGGGTCTACAGGAGGGAAGGTGGTGTGTGGAAGAGAGAGCCCTCTTGCGAGCTCACAAAGTGTCTAAGAGGGCCCTGGCCACACACCACATGTCTAAGGTGTCAGGAAACACGCCAATGCTGGACAGGTAAAGCATATGTTAGTATCACTGGGTGTCATCCCAAGATAGTTATTCTTTTGATTGCTAGGGGATATTTGTTTTCTGTGTTTTAGACTGGACCTGACCAGTAGTGGTCCACAGACCTGTGCTAACTGGAAGACTCTTGATGACAGTTCATAACATCTATATGATATTAAACAGTAGTCTGTAAAGTTTTAATTCTTTGAACCGCATGTGGTTGGTGGACCTCTGTTTCATATCACTCCCTTATTTCACTTTTCTAGTAATTTTAATGTTATAAACATATTGATTCATGACAGATTGGAGGGGGAGAGCAGGACAGGGCCTCTATCACAGAGTATCTGAGGTGCACAGCCTAGAATCCTAATGCCAGGGTGTGTGCTCACAAGTGTGTGCCAGTGTGTGTGTGCTCACGAGTGTGGGCCAGTGTGTGTATGTGATCATGAGTGTGTGCCAGAGTGTGTGCTCACGAGTGTGTGCCAGTGTGTGTGCTCACGAGTGTGTGTGCTCACATGTGTGGTACTAGGGATCTAGACTCAGGTTCTCATGTTTGTGTGCCCTTTACTGATTGAGCCATATCTCACCCCACACATATTCAATTCTGAATGTCTGTAATAAATGCAGGCATAGTGTGCAACATACTCATTGGCAATCAATTCCCTTGAAAAAGTACCTTAGAGCTGGATATTGTGGGCCATGCCCATGACCATAACACTTAGGAGGTGATGGCAGGAGGATGACAAATTCAAAGCCATCCTGAGATGTAGAGGAAGCCTGATGCCAGCCTGAACCACTAATACTGTCTCAACAACAATAGAAACTCATATTTAAAATATCTTAATGTATCACATTTTAACCACAAACACTGTCATAAGGGGTTCTGTGAGCATTAAATCCATGATTATTAATTGTGGGGTAGGAAGTGCTATTAACTGTCATCCCCATCATCACCCATCACCCCATCATCGCTTCACAGAAGACTAAGTTGGCTTTTTAATGTCCCTCAGTCAATACACATAAAGAATATATGGCTCTGCAGACAGCTTCATAAACTTATAACCTGGGTCCAAGCTGGCTATGGTGGTGCAGTCTTTAATCCCAGCGCTCTGGAGGGGCAGACAGGTGGATCTCTATGAGTCTGAGGTCAGCCTGGTCTACAGAGTAAGACTTTGTCTCAGACATATATGTGTGTGTATGTATGCATATATGTGTGTATATATGTAAAACACACAAAAAATAGCCAGGCGGTGGTGGTGCACACCTTTAATCCCTGCACTTGGGAGGCAGAGGCAGGAGGATCTCTGTGAGTTCAAATTCAGCCTGGTCTACAAGAGCTAGTTCCAGAACAGGATCCAAAGCTACAGAGAAGCCCTGTCTCGAAAACCAAAATAAATAAAAAAATAAAAATAACCTGAGTTCAAGAGACAGCACCCCTCCCTGATGCTTCTCACAACAGCTTGGCACATTGATGTGTCACTGGGGGACGGTGACAGAACTGTCATTGAGCGCATCCTCTTTGTCATAGTTGTTTGACACCTCGTTCTCCCATCCTCCTCCTCCTCACAGGTTGCGGTTCCCATGAGGTTCAATGGTAAATCTGGTGTCCAAGTCCGGCTGCCAAATGACCTAGAAGACTTAAAGGGATACACATCTCTGTCTTTGTTTCTCCAAAGACCCGACTTAAGAGAGAACGGGGGTACTGAGGACATGTTTGTGATGTACCTCGGAAATAAGGATGTAAGTAGTGTTTGGATATTTCTCTTATTTTACTAACAGAATGGTTTTAGTGGTGCCACCTTGAGACTTGTGACTATCACCTCCTAAGTGCTGTGGTGGTACCTATGGGGGACCTCCTGTTCATCATGGATGTAAGCCACCAATGAGAAACAAGAGTTGTGCACAGATTACATGCAAGTGCTTTGCCATTTCACATAAATGACTGCAAGACTGAGGTCCCCATAGGTTCTGAGACAGTCCCCTAGTTGATGCAGGTGGGCAACTGCCCTAATTATGTACCATGTTGATATTTATGATAAACTAAAATTTACTTCTTAAATGTCCTGAATGCCAACACACACTTAAAAAGGTCAAAATTGTCAGTTTTAGCCTATCTATCTATCTATCTATCTATCTATCTATCTATCTATCTATCTATCTATCTATCATCTATCTATCTTTCTGTCTATAGATGTTTCTTCCTCAGGTTCTCCCATTCTAATCGAGAAGAGAGAGACACACACACTGTGTATGACAATGGGGAATGTCATAGCAGAGAACTCTGCCTGGCACCCAGAAAAGAGGGGTGGCTTGCCTCCCTTCCTGATGAACTCTAATGAGCAGTTAAGTCTGCTTGCCCTGTAGTAGGTGCTCGTAGATGACTAGAGATTGACAGTGGGGGAGTCAGTAACCCAGTCCATTAAAACACAGGCGACAGCTCCGGCGTTACCATCCAAGGGTTCTGTAGTGGTCTGTAAGAGGTACACGTTATGTATTCTGTCCTCCCAAATCCTATGGTATAAAACCCATTATTTATGCAATAAAACTTTCAGGGACCTCTTGATATGGAAAATGAGGATTTGTAATGTTTGAAGAGTTCTAAGTTCTTGCCACACACGTGTTCTGGGATGTTTTCTGACTGCCTTGCTGTCTTAACCATCATGTTTAGACTCTTTTAAAATATCTTCAAGAAACCCCAGTGCTGTTTCGTTTTAAACAAAGAGTTCTGAGGTGACCTTTATGTCCCCAGGCCTCCAAGGACTACATTGGCATGGCAGTTGTAGACGGTCGCTTGACGTGTGTCTACAGTCTAGGGAATCGAGAAGCTGAGGTCCAGGTAGACCAGGTACTGACGGAGAGCGAGAATCAGGAGGCGGTTATGGACCGAGTGAAGTTCCAGAGGTATGGTGTTTAACCAACTCTTGCTGTTTGTGAAGCTGGCCAACCTCACCAAACTCTTCAGTCAATGTCACTCGGCCATGCTTTTAGTGTTAAGCTTTGAATTCTTTCATTTTTCTTACAACTTCATTATCTAATTTTTGACAGAATTTATCAGCTTGCAAAACTTAATTACACCAAGGAAGCCACATCCAATAAACCCAGAGCCCCTGAGGTCTATGACATGGAGGGCGACAGCAGCAACACACTCCTTAACTTGGATCCAGAGACTGCTGTGTTCTATGTCGGAGGCTACCCCCCTGATTTTCAAGTAAGTGTTAATGCTGACTCACTGAGTGAGGCGCTTACAGTGACTTCACGGCTCTGTTTTAACTCATTCTAGGCAAAGGGAATCAACCATGTGCTCGTAAAGCACACGTGATGAGAACTGCTAACATGCACTTCCTTTGTCCACTGTTCTAAGCTTAAGAGCATTAATTTAATGTACTGTACTTATAAATATTAATATCACTCCTATTTTACAGATGATGACACTCGGGCAGACAGATTAACACTTAGCTTGGGTTTAGAGAGCTCTTAAATGGCAAAGCCGGAACCACATTCTCACCCTAAGTTACGTTGACTGTTAAGTCTTAGCGCTGTGTGACCCTGTTTCTCTCACAGCTGCCTAGCAGACTGAGGTTCCCTCCATACAAGGGCTGTATCGAACTAGATGACCTCAATGAGAATGTTCTGAGCTTGTACAACTTCAAGACAACTTTCAATCTCAACACAACTGAAGTGGAACCTTGTAGGAGGTAAATGAAGCCTGGAGGCCCTTGTCCCTAGGACCTGGCTGGGGATGGACACTGCTGTGCTTTGACCAGTGATGGGCAGGCAAGTTTGCTGGTGTTGCAATCCATTGCCTGGGGCCAGAACTGCTTTCTTTCTGTTTGTAGACAACACCCACCATGTTATGCCTCTAAGATCAGAGGACACCCATCTTGCCCTAGTTTACATAAGATTGGTTTCCCCAGGTTCTGGAAGCAGGCCTGTTTGGGGGACTGTGAGGTGGCTCCAGGGGTGGCAGCATTTGCTGCACACACCTCAGGACTGGGGTTTGATGAACTCCACAAGTCCTCTGAGCCACATGTTCCACTGGGGCACACGCGCCCACATATGTAGCACACGTACTTGCTAAGGAACACAATTTTAAAAAATGAATCTTAAATCTTTGGTGCATCCTACTACAAGAAATACTCAATATTGAATTATTTAGGCACATAATTATGTAATTAAATTTTAAACGATAGTCTACAAACTGAGTGATTTGCTATGTACTTTGCCTTCTGAACCTATTTGAAAGTTACTCTGTCTCAGTCAGTGTTCTATTGCTATGGAGAGACACCATGACCACGGCAACTCTTAGAAAAGAAGCATTTAACAGGGGCTGTTGGCTTACACTCAGGGTTAGTCTATTATTCTCATGATAGGAAGAATGGTGGCACACAGGCAGACATGGTGGCTCAGTGGAGAGGCAGCTGAAAGTTCTGCATCCAGATCTGCAGGTAGCAGAAAAAGAGACAGACAGACAGACAGACAGACAGACAGACAGACAGACAGACAGACACTATGCCTGGCTTGGGTTTTCAAAACTCCAAAGCCCACCTCCAGCGACACACTTCCTTCAGCAAGGCCCCACTTCCTAACAGTGCCACTCCCTACTGACTAAGTAGTCAAACATTTGAGCCTATAGAAGCCATTCTTATTCAAACCAGCACCTGCTCTTTTGAGTTCCTATCCATCCCTACAATTTAAAGGATTTGAGATATTCTTATCTGAGAATAGCAAACATTTGTTATTCATAAACTAACACTGAAAATTAATAATTTCTTACATTTAAATATTTTCAGCTATTTGGCCACTTTCTCCTAAATAGACATCTCTAGAAGATGTTCTCTCTCTCCCTTTGATCTTCCCTCCCTCCCTCCTTTTCCCTCCCTCCATCCCTCCCTCTCTCCCCCTAAGTTTACATGATATGTGTATGTGTGTCTGGCTTTATTCATCCCTGTATGCACAGATTGGTGAGCAGAGGTGGACATCAGTCTTTTTCCAATCCCCACCTTATATTTGGGACAGGCTCTCTCTCGGAACCTAGAGCTCACATTCTGACTAGCCAGAAAGCCCCTATGTCCACTGCCTCTACCCCCCAACACACACACCCATACTAGGGTAACACTTATGTACTGCCATCCTCAGCTTTCGTATGGGTTCTGAGCATTAAAACTGGGGTCTTCATGGTTACAGCATAAGCACTTTACCTACAGAGCTGCCTCTTCAGTGCAGGGATTAAGAACATGTTAGGAAGGAAGACTGGCTGACACTCTAACACCATCTAACACCATTTCCCCTTTCCTAAACAGTTGAGACCCCCCAGCCTTTGCATTCCTCGGTCCATTGTTTAACCAGCAGCATCTCATATTAGGAAATAAACCTGCAAAATGGTCTTTTATGGCTGACATCTAACTTCCAGTCGGTGTTGACAGGCGCAAGGAAGAGTCTGACAGAAACTACTTTGAAGGAACAGGCTATGCCCGCATTCCCACTCAAGCCAACGCTCCCTTCCCAAGCTTCATTCAGACCATCCAGACGACCGTGGACCGAGGTTTGCTGTTCTTTGCAGAACACCAGGTAATTCACACCAAGCATCCAGAGAGGACTTGAATATCCATTGTGTCTAGCAGTCAGGTAACTGGGCGATTGTAAATAGCCCACCCAGCTTGGCAATATGAGCTTGGGCAGTCATGTCTTTTTCTGTTGGGGTAAATTTTAACAAGGACAAAGGATCCGGAATTGAGCAATTGCCGCCAAAATGAGGCATGATTTTCCTCCTAGCCTATTTTCATGTCAGTTTCAGGTTTGTATATGGTTGCTTGCCTACTAATTTCTGCTTCTGCTTTAAAGCAAAGACCTCCTGGAGTCCCCTCAGTCTCGGGGGCTGGACTTCCTGAAGCTATGACCTTGGTCTGGCTCTTGGAAGCTGGGGATTGTCTTTATGAGCCTGCAGCTTGACTTCCCAAGGGGTGGAAGTTTCTGTACTTTGAAGCAGCCTAGGGAAGAGGCCCAGTCTTTATTTTGAATATTTTTTCTTCGTTCTTGAGGACTTTATACTGTGTATAATAAAATAAAATCTTGTTCATGCCCCTGTTTCCCTATCAATTTCCTCAAATCCCCCCATCATGGTGCCCTCCCAACTTCATGTTTTTTTCTTGATAACTCACTAAGTCCAACTAGTGCTGTCTATATGTGTGGGATCTTGTATATTATGGAAAATCTACCAGTGGCCACATTAAAAAGAAGAATGACTTTTTCTTCCCCTAGCAGCCATCAGCTGCCAGTATCTACTCATTAAGGAATGAGGTTGGAGGGTGCCTCCCCCATCCACGCTATAAATTTGCCATAGATGGTCCCTAAGCCTCCACAGTAGTGAGCAGAGGTGATGGTCCACTCAGAGCTGAGCACTTATCTGTTGGAGGAGGGGTGCTAGTTTTTTCCCGGAACTTAGCCCCAAAATAACCACACAGAAACTGTATTAATTAAATCACTGCTTGGCCCATTAGCTCTAGCTTTTTACTGGCTAATTCTTATATATTAATTTAACCCATTTCTATGAATCTGTGTATCGCCACGTGGCAGTGACTTACTGGAAAAGTTTCGGCATACCTGACTCTGGCAGCTCCATGGCTTCTCTCTGACTCTGCATCCTTTCTCCCAGCATTCTGTTTAGTTTTCATAAATACCCATTGTACATAGAGTGAAGGTAATTTCATGCAATATATGTTTAATGTGCATAGAGCAAAGTTCATCAGAACTGTGGTGTTCTTTTAATAATCAAACAAAATATTTCCATTTTGAGGCATTTTCCATTATGAATTTGGGGATTGGGGTTGCTCAACTTGAACATTTGAAGTTCTTGGAGACTAAGAACCAGAAATAGTGTTTCGTCTGGAAACTTACATAACGCCTTTGGTAAGAATCCTTAGGGCCTCTGCTAAGGAGGTGGTTATTGCTCTCAGGGAGTCGCTGCCACTTGGCTCAAGCTGATGGCTCTCCAGGGCAAGGTCCATGGCCAAGAGGCAATGCTCAGCAGTATGAACTATATTCTGCCCTCTAAAGGGGAAGGCTGGTATTGCATGAAAGGTGCACTGCTGGTCAGTGAGTTGCTGCTTCATCACAATTTTAAATCATGGAGAGAAAAATAATGAAGTATGAAATCAGTCTTTAGAAAAGATGCCTCCTTTTCTAAAACCCAATGGACAAGCAGAAGGTGACGTTGGAAGGGGATCCCACAGGGACAGGGGCACAAAAAAGGCCTGGCAATGAGAACCTGAAGGGACAAAAGGTGAACTGCCAGCAGGACACAGTGATAAAGTGGAGAGGCAGACAGTGCCTCGCAGCCTCTGCCACAGAGTCTGAGCTGTGTCCTGGGGACAAGAAAGTTAGCATGCTCACTGGCCATTTCAGAAGGCTGTTCTGGCTGCGCTGTGGAAGGTGATCTAGGGGACCAGGAGGACCACAGGAGTAGGATGCTGTGGCTGAGACCAGGGCTGGGGACGTCAGAGCTAAGAGGCATATTGGATGGGTCAATTGGATGAGAAGGGAGGAAAGTGAGCAATGACTCCATGTGTGGCCCCCAGAGCTGGCTGGCATGTATGATCTTGTCCTGAGTGCTGGGCACTACAGTGTCTCTCACAGCTAACAACAGTCAGCCATCATCAGCCTCCCACCCATGAGGTCTCACAGTGCTGCCTCTTGCTTAGCCCTGGAGGCACCTGAAGCTGACAGCTCCAAGTACATCAAGAACCACCAGAACTTCTGACTCCTAACCAGGCCTTCTGGTAATCTACCTTGTTTCCACACTCCAGGATAAATTCATATCCCTGGACATAGAAGACGGCAATCTCATGGTGAGGTACAAACTGAATTCAGAGCCACCCAAAGAGAAAGGAATTCAAGACACTGTTAACAACGGGCGAGATCATACGGTATGTCCTCGGAGCCTGGTGATTTGAATTTCTAGAAGTCAGTGAACCTTTAAAATGAAATTAGTGTCCCCCCAAAAATAAAGATAGGCAAAACAACATACAAACCTGTTACAAGGTGAACTTATTAACTGGGGGTGCCCTTAAAAATTCGGGCATTTAGGCATGGATGTAAACCTAAATAAATTTCAAGTGAGAACATTTCTACTAAAATGTTTTAGGACAATGGATTCCAACCTCCTCATTCTGTGATGGTCCTAACGGGGTCACAGCCCACAGGTTGAGAACCACTGTTTTAGGGACCTGGGAAGATGACTCACACTGTATGAGGAACCGACCTGAGCTTCTCAGAGCTAAGTCAAAAAAGCTGTGTGTGGTGGGCTGGTCATCCCAGCCCTGGGGATGTAAAAGCAGGCAGGTCCCTGTGCTTGTGGGCCAGCAGGCTAGAGTGTGGTGTCAGCCAGTGAGACACGGTCTCAAAGCAAAGGTGACCAATGCCTGAGGAACAGCACCTACGGTTGTTTTCTGGCCTCTGCACATGTAAGGATGAATATGTAGAACATGCACACAGACACACACACATGCACTTGAACAACACACACATGCACGCACACATACAAATGTCTTAGTATCAGATTTTTACCCCATACTTCCACTGGGCAGTCTTCTACCATGCATGTAAACAAAGCCAAAGGAAAACAAAGCCGCAGTTACTTTGAGCCACACAGACAGGTTTGTGTCTCGTTGCTTGCTGATCATTGCCCATTCATTTCAGATTTCGATTGCAATTGGAAAATCAAGAAAACTCATGTGGATATATATGCATGACCATGACCATAATATAAAAATTGAAGGGGAAATATTTGATTTTGGCACATATTATCTAGGAGGAATTCCAATTGCAATCAGAGAGAGGTAAGATGATGCTGTGGAGTTTTGGGGGAAAAGGGACCACTGCATGCATGTGAAGGACAGAGGACTTGTGGGAGTTGGCTCTGTCCTACCCTGTGTGTCCTGGGTATCAGGTTTGACAGCAAGTGCCCTTACCCACTGAGCCTTCTCGCCACCCCAGTGTGATGTGTTTTATTAGAGCAGATCATTTCTCATCCAGGCAGTGATTGCTACCAATAATTCTAGTCTCTCTAGTTGAATTTCAACTACAAACAGCTAACTTTTCAATACTGATGAAGTAGTCCAGAAAGAAAACCAGATTGTAAAAATTGAAAAATGGGACTGGTCATCCAAAATGGGGGGATTTCAGTGAATTGCGTGTCACCCCCATTGTCCCTTGTCACTCTTGGAAGGACAGGAACACAGAGAGGCCAGTGGGATGCTAACTCTGAGGACAACTGGATGTGTCTACTGATTTACCCACTAAAGACGTTCATGGGCAGGTGTAGACTAGGAACACACATATGGGGAAGGAGGAGAGGGAGAGGAGGTGGGAGGGAGAGAGAGAGACACTTTTCCTGACAGGTTGATTTACGCTTCCAAACAAGAGGCTCCCCCCTTTCCTAAGTAAGCTTATACTTTACTTTCTTATTTTAATTAAAATCACAAGAGCAGAGAAATAAGTGGAGTGTATGGGGGCCCAAGAAAATATTTACCTGGCTTTTGGTTTCTTCAGAAATAAAATGCTAAACAGTATTAATTTATTTCTGGCTTGTCTTATCCATCTGGATAAGCCCCTGTCCCTGCAGGGTCACTGCAGGGCGGTGGCCTAGAGAGCCCCAGCAGGACCCTGCAGGGGCAGCCACTGAGTAGAGTCTGAGAGCGCACTCCTGAGGGAGCCAGGCTGTGTCCTGCAGCTTCGCTCTGCAGATGCCGTGGCTCTCCTCCCTCTCAGTCTTCTGGAAATGAGCACCCAGATCTTTGAATGACTTGAGATTATAATCGAGAATCATGTGTCTGTCTATCCAGTTGACAAGTCCTTCCGGATATATTCAGAGGACTTGGCACTAACCAGGCCATTTTCCCTTGGGTTTGAGATAATCATAAACACAGAAACAAAGGTCACTGGAAAGTGACTGTCCCCCAGGGGTCCGACACACACTGGGTGCAGCTTTACTTTGTGCTTTTCTTGTTCATTCATATCTGCGGACTCCAACCAGTGAGCTGGGTAAGCTTCAGTGGACAGAGGGCCCAGAGTGCACGCATTCACTCTGACATAGGAAGTCACTGACAGAACAGCACGTGCCCTGGCATAATTGGTTCCTCTAGCAAGTATGTTCAGACCCGCATCCTGGAGGGCCTATGGAAGGCTGGGCTCTCAGCTGGCCCAAGAGAATGGATATAAACAAATTTGTAAAGACGCCAGCCCCATAATTGAAACAGACATTCCTCTTCTCCAAGGTGAAAGCTGTCTTTATGAAATAACTAAGCCACAGTGCCAACGAGGGTCCGCTTTTCTTTTTATGAAATTCAATTTTAAGTACGCTCTTCATAGCTCTGCTCTTTATAACGATTCGGACTATACTGAAGGCAGGACGCCTTTTCCACTTGGATTAGCAGAGCTGCCTTAGGGATTCACAATGAAATCAGTGCTGGGTTTTCTTAGTGCATCATCTGATTAAGAAACATTAATATTTGTCTGGACCTCAGTCAGTTCATGTGTGTTAATATTTTTCATGAATTCAGCTCCATGCAGGTCAGGAAGTCCAATCAAAGGGGAAAGTCAGAGTGCCACATAGAAAAGTCTGCTGCAGAAATTGCTTGTGTAGGCCTGAAAAGATGTAACATTCCATAAAGAGCTCTCTGAACAAGCATGAGACCTGAGCTCAGCTCTCTAGTGCCCATATAAAAAAAAGTCTGGCGTGGTAGTGTGTGCCTTTAATTCTAGTACTAGCAGCAGAGGCAAGGGGATCCTCTGACATCCTGGCCCGCCAGTCTAGCAGCAGAGTCAAGGGGATCCTCTGACATCCTGGCCCGCCAGTCCAGCTGAGTTGTTGAGCTCCAGTTTCACTGAGAGACCTTATCTCAAAAAATAGGGTGGAGCGCAATAGAGAAAGGCATCTTGTTAACCTCGGCTTCAGTGTGCACACACACACACATCACACCCACACATACAACACACACCGCACAGCTGGAAGAATTGATGCCATAGTGATGTGAGGGTGGCAAGGTAGGGTGTCATATGTCGGGTAAATAGTGACGTAGCTGGGTGGCAACAAGTCCTCAGTTTCCCTAAGTGCTGTGTGAGAGTATCGCACATATTAAATTAAGCATATGACAGACCCATGAAGCAGAATAGCAGACTTTTCATTTTGGAATGGAGGGGTGAAGGAGTAAAGTTGCCTGGGCAAGCAGACACCGAGCTTGAGTGACAGCCCAGCTCCTTAGTCACAGCCCTCCCCTGCTTCCGGGCCTCTCACACGGTGTTGCCTTCACCCTCATTGCAGGCTCTGAGCGTTGGTGTGTTTAATCTTCATAACAGCCGCTTGCTCAGGTGGCATGCTTCAGAGGTAGCAGACAGACTCAAACCCAGGGCATCAGCTTGGCATTGATTACATCAGCCATGTTTTCCATAATTTCATAGAACTAAAAAGTAACAGTTTCCTCGGAGTTCACAGAGCAAGTGGGAAAATATAGCCTAAAGTTTTTAAACACATTTTTGGCTCTTGAACTTCCAAGTATGTGTTTCTTTAATACCTGCAGTTTACAGAACATCTACAGACTTTCCATCCATTGAAAAGCACCAGGCAGCCAGCATCCTGGGGAGCCCAGGCTCAACGGTCTTTTTCTACATTCCTTCCCCAGGTTTAACATCTCCACTCCTGCTTTCCAAGGCTGCATGAAGAATCTGAAGAAAACCAGTGGTGTTGTTAGGTTGAATGATACTGTGGGTGTAACCAAAAAGTGCTCTGAAGACTGGAAGGTAAGGGCGGGATGCAGAGCCACGTGACACATTGTATCCCAGATGGTCCCATGGTGCTGCAGCAGCTAGCCGTCTTCCTGCACTGCCTGTGATCTCAGCTAGATGCACAGAATCTGAGGGTGTGGCAGAACAAAGCTGTCTGAACTGCACTAATGGCGCCTGCCATTTCTAGGGAAGTGGTGCCGTGTGAGTGCCCATATCTGAGCACCCAGGAGACGATCATAATGCCAGTCATTTCCATGTTTGCATTTCAGCTTGTGCGAACTGCCTCGTTCTCCAGAGGAGGACAGATGAGTTTCACAAACTTGGATGTACCCTTGCCTGACCGCTTCCAGCTGTCTTTTGGGTTTCAGACCTTTCAGCCCAGTGGTACACTACTAAATCATCAGACACGGGTAAGAGGTAACATATTCAAATTAAGATGCAAGCCTGGTGCACATTTTCTCTCCAAAGCAACAGAAAGATCGATCCTGAAGGTAGAGGGCTTAGGCCTTTTATTTGCCATCACAATTCTGACCTGAGCAATTCTCCCCCTGGGCAGATCCTGAAGGAAATCCAGCTAGATGGTGCCACATAATCTGTAGAGCTGGATTTGTGTGCATTGAGTAATCATTACATTCTTTACAGATGTGGGTTAAAATGAATTATAGCTAGTATAAGCAATGATGTGGTTTAGGAAAACATTAAGATTTATACTTAGTATTTCCTCTTGATCACAACTTCAAAAGATACACTTCACATTCCTTTATTACAGTAGTTACTCCTCAGAAAATATTTACCCCTGAAGAATTAGATGAAGTCGGGTTCAGTGAGCCACAGATATTCTCTTTGGGGACTGGAGAGGTGGTTTGGCAGGTAAAGTGCTTACTATGCAAATCTGAGGGTTGGTGTTTGGACCCACAAATCCCCAGCACTCATGTGAAGGCCAGCTGGGCAGGGCAGGCCATCTCTAATCTCAGCTAAAGGGGAGCAGATAAGGCACCCCCTTAGCAGTCTAGGGCTCCATCTCCTGAGCTAGACCAGCCAAAACGGTGAGCTCCGGGTTCAGTAAGACACCCTGTCTGGATATATAAGGTAAACAGCAATCAAGAAAGACACCTGCAGTCAACCTTGTGCCTCCACACACATGCAAACCCACACATGCACATCATACATGAGAGAGGAACACACAGAGCGAGGGGGCAAGAGTGAGACCTGGTCCACAGAAGATGCCCTCTGCAGCTCCAGAGAGAGGGGTCAGCTTGGAAATCCACTCAGAGGAAGAACTGGACTTTCAAATAATACTTTTTGACTTGTTTCTTTAGTGTTGCCAATTACAGTGGATATTTTGTATTGGATCTAAAAGATGGCAGTGGCTGCCTCTGTGGCTATGTCCGTTAGGAAGGTCATCGCCTTTTGGTATCTTGTTTACCACTCTTTGTAGACTTTTAAAATGATCACTAAAGACACATGCCATTAGATAGTAGAGGAGGCCAGCTAGCCAAGCTTGACAGCACAACAGTTTGACCTAATGTGCACTCTCTTCTCTCTCTCTCTCTCTCTCTGTTGGCAGAAATTTCTGTCCGGCCCAGTCCCACAATACACCCATTAGCCCCACTTTGGGCATCATTTTGTTGGCAGAGGCTGTTCATTCCTGGCGCTCAGACCCAAAATAAGCATGCAGAAACTATATTATTTGCTGTAGATGGAGCTGCAGGCCACGTTCCTGCCACCCGGCTCCCGAACCGCTACCTTTACACCTGAAATAACAATACACAAATTGTATTCATTTAAACACTTCCTGGCCCATTAGCTCTAGTCTCTTACTGGCTAACTCTCACATCTTGATTAACCCATTTCTGTTAATGTGTGTAGCACCACAAGGTGGTGGCTTACTGGGAAGATTCTAACCTACGTCCATCTTGGGCCGGAGCTCATGGCGTCTGCCTCACTGCCTTCTACCCAGCATCCTGTTCTGTTTACTCCACCTACCTAATTTTCTGTCCTATCAAAAAGCCAAGGCGGTTTCTTTATTAACCAATGAGAGTAACACATAGACAGATGACCCACCTACATCAATTTGCAGTACTGTTTGGCCAACAGCTTAAGCATATTTTCTAGATAGCTCTTATATCCTAAACTAACCCATCTCCATTAATCTGTGTATCATCACAAGGTCATGGCCTACTGGCAAAGTTCAGCAGACTCCGGTAGAAGCATCTGTCTCCTGTGGTAGCTACATGGCTTCTCAATGAATCTGCCTTCTTTCTCACAGCATTCGGTTTAGTTTTCCTGCCTAACTATATTTTGCTAAGCCACTGGTTGAAATAGATTTATTCATTAACCAATAAAATCAATACATATACAGAAGGACTTCCCACACCATTTCCTCCCACTCTGTGTGTGTGTGTGTGTATTTGTGAACTTGTGTCATGTGATTATGTATGTGATCGTGTATGTGTATGATAAAGGAATAACTTCTTATATCATTTCTCAGGAGCCGTCACCTTGTTTGAGACAGGTCTTTCACTAGCCTAGGGCTCACCTACTTGGTGATCCCTGGAGATGGTCCTTCCTCCATCCCCCCAGCCTTGGGATTATGGGCACACACATCTGCACCTAGTTTTTCCTATGTGGGTTCCGGGAACTGAACTCACATTTTCATCCTGTGGCAAGCATTTCTGACTGAGTCATGTCCCCAGCCTTGATCTAGCACTTTATTCCTAAGCCTTGTTTCTCTGCCACATGTAAGTTCAGTCGGTACACACTCCACAAAATGGTTGAAAGTAGATGGAAGGATTAGATTAGCAACAAGTTAGAACAATCCTGTGCAGCACAGGAATTCTAGAAATGTCTTAGGGGCATTGCTTTCAAGTTCAAAGGGGGAATTCTAGAAATGTCTTAGGGGCATTGCTTTCAAGTTCAAAGGGGATTATTTAAGAAACACAATTGACCCCATTGGTAGCAAGTACTGCAACAGCAACAAAAGCCTTCACTGGCTATAAGTGTGCACTGTCAAATTGCTGTAGTAGGAAAGCTCACAGACAGCACATCTTAAAGAAAACTTTAGAAACTAGATTTGATGGCAAAAACTGAATGTAACTGGCAGCTGATCAACAGGAAGAATCAGTCATCTCGGCAATGTTTGGAAGAGCACAGCTTGACCCAGAAAATTGGGCTTCCTAGAAATAATGACCAGAACATAAAACGTTTATGAAAATCATAGAGAAGGAGTCATTGTTGTAATCTTACATGGGAAAGGAATCCTGAATGATGATGAATCAACTCCTTGCTATAAAATTCATGCAGAAGAGAATGGATTCTGATAGAAATAACTTCATCAAAATAAGAGTAAAGATAGGGGGAATTAGATATGAATTAAATGTTCTATACAGCTGAGTAGAAAATTAAATGGGCCTGATAAAAGTAGATCTAGAAAAAGACTGACAAATTCATCAGTGTTGAAGTAATCTACATGGCATCTTTATCTTCATCAACAAAGAGACAAACTATTTAAAAATTATCTTTTGATCAGGTGGTAAAGTCCAAATATTTGGGTCAAAATGTCCCAACTGCTTTATGCCTAGTTTTGGTCATTCGTTTGTCATTTCTAAATGCACATTAATTGTTAATGGTGTATTCTGGGATGGTTTCAGACAAGCAGCCTGCAGGTCACCCTAGAAGATGGTCACATTGAATTGAGCACCAGGGACAGCAGTGGCCCGATTTTCAAGTCTGCACGGACCTACATGGATGGCTTACTACATCACGTGTCTGTAATAAGCGACACCTCAGGGTGAGTGGGCTCTTCCTGTTGCCAGAGTCTAGTCCAGCAGAGTTCTCCAGCACAGCTTTTCAGACTATCTCTTCCTGGTGCTGATGCTCGCTGGCTGCGTGTTAGCCCTTTCTTAGTTGTACCCCTGTCCTGATTGAAACATAAAGTGGATGTATGTGGATAGATAGAAATTTAAAATGAACTACCCACCCTAAATGTGGGAGGCGCCATCAGAAACCTTCATACAGGATGTGGATGAGCCTCCAAATATGTGGGTAAGAAAAGGTACACCTAGGAATGCTCTCCTGTGACTTTGTGTCCAGGAGTTTAAAAGCAGGGCAAATCAATTGTATCAGAATTTGGGGTGGTCATTATTCCTGGAGAGGGGAAGAAACTGGGAATTAAAATTAATACAAAAAGGGGTTCCTGGGGGTACCGGGCCAGTTGATACCTTTAATGGATGTAAACTATATTGATTATTTATGTTGCAAAAATCCAAGGGGCTAAAGAGATAGCTCAGTAGTTGAGAGCATTGACTTTTCTTTCAGAGGACCCAGGTTCAGTTCCTAGCACCTGCATGGCAGCCCCCAACCACTCTTAACTCCAATTCCAGGGAATCTGATTCCCACTTCTGGCTCCTCAGACACTGGGCACATATGTGGTACACAGACGTGCATTCAAGCAATGCACACATACACATAAAATAAAAACAAACAAACCTTTTTTAAAACCTTGCTTGAGCAGATGTCTATGATGCATACTTTCAGCACATATATATTATTTAACTAAGTGTTACTGTGAAAATACTTTGCACTTTAAAAAATATTTCTGATTTGACCAGTCCTATTGGGTGACAGATTTGAGCAGACAGTTCCCACAGTGTTTGGATTGTTTTGTTTGGTTTAGTTTGCAAGGGGTCTCACCCTTGTCTTGCTTCTCTCCTTTTTCAGCCTCCGATTCCTCGTTGATGACCAGGTTATGAGAAGGAACCAAAGGCTCCCTGACTTCGCGAATGCCCAGCAGTCCCTCCGCCTGGGAGGTGGTTATTTCGAGGGTTGCATCACTAATGTTTTTGTCCAAAGGTGGGTGATCTTTTCTCTGTGGTTACCCATAAGAGCCCACCTTTCTGCACAGTGTTTGAAAGTTCGTGTAGGAATCGTGGCAGTAAGAAGGTTCTTTTTGACACACTCTCCCTGCCTACGGTGGGTCTCCCTCCCTAGGCAAGAGTTTGCTTGTAGCTTTCATTTTGCCCTCATTCCAGGTTGTCACAGAGTCCCAAAGTCCTGGATTTGGCCAGTAAATCCACCAAGAAGGAAGCCTCCCTGGGAGGCTGCAGTCTAAACAAGCCTCCTTTCCTTATGCTGTTTAAAGGTCCCAAGGGACTTCACAAGGCCAGGACTTTCGATGTCAATCAGGCAAGTGTCAAAGCCTTACCTTGGGTCTTACTTCTCCTAACCCTGCCTAGGGCAGTAGGGGGCAAGGGGGTGATGGGAAAGGGTAGTGTATCACCCAGTCTCTAATGGTTAGTGTCTCTATGAAGTGGCACCAAAAGGTCATCAGCAGTTGACAGGCACCAAAAGGTCATCAGCAGTTGACAGGCACCAAAAGGTCATCAGCAGTTGACAGGCACCAAAAGGTTGACAAAGCCAAGGCTGGGAAGATGGCCCAGTCAGCAGGGTTGTACAGTCACACAGAAGCATGAGGACCCAAATTCGGATTGCCAGCACCCATGTAAAAAAGTGGTGTGTGGTACCATGCACCTGTGACCAGCACGGAGGAGGCAAAGATCCTTGGAATTCACTTTCCAGTCAATCCAGCTGGATCGGTGAGCTCCAGGTTCAGTGAGAAAACCTGTCTCAAAGGCTAAGGTGGAGGGCAATGGAGGAAGACACCTGATGGCCTCCAACTTCCACATGCTCACACAGGCTCACGTATACACAAACGTGCACACACACACACACAAATATGACAAAGTGATTTCTCTTCAACATTTATTTTTTATCTTGATAAAAATTTGTCAATTTCTAGAGTCTCCAAAAAATGGGGCCGAAGCTAAATGCTTACAGAGTTCACTCTGTAACTGTGATACCAATCAGTCCAACCAAGGGACAAAAGAGGAAAGGAAGCAGTGTTACTTGTGCTTAATAAGAATGCCAAAACTCAAGAGTGCTTCTTCTAAAGAAATTATGGGGCTATCACTGGGGAAATTGGTGAACATTCATATAGAAAATATTCCCATCACATTAGAGGAGGTACAATCTTGAGCATGCTCAGTTGGACATCATGCTACTCCTTCATATATCCTCTGTCTAAAAGTGTAGAAATCCCCTCTGTGAGGAATCTGTATTATAATGAGATCATCCTGTCCAACATTGACTCGGGGACACTTAGAAGAGAGGCAGTGTAGTCTTGGCTGTATCAAGCCAGCTCCTTACAATTTGCTTGATAGGGATGACCTAGTTTTGCTTCTGATGCTGTGATAAAACACCCTGATAAGAAGCCACTCAAGGGAGAGAGGCATGCATTTCAGTTACGATTCCAGGTTTCAGTCCCATCAATGCTGGGAAGTCGAGGCGGGAACTTGAAGCAGCTAGTTATGATTCCAGGTTATAGTCCCATTAATGCTGGGAAGTCGAGGCGGGAACTTGAAGCAGCCAGTCACATCACCCCACAGTCAAGAGCAGAGAGAAATGAATGTGTGGTTGCTCAGTTGCTTGCTGTGACCAGCTAGACTTCTCCCCTCATATGCAAGTTAGGACTCTGCCTGGGGAATGGGGTCACCCGCAGAATTGATCTTCCTCCATCAATTAACTTAATCCTCATAGTTGTACCCACAGACCGACCCACTTCAGACAACCCTTCATTAAGACTTTCCTGTGGGATTCAAGGTTGTGTCAAGTTGACATTTAAAGATAATCATGTTAGGATTTCCATTGATGTGAAGAGACACCATCACCACCTCCACTCAGAAAGCATAGCCCTGAATTCAAGCAGTTCACATAGATTTCTGATGGGTGTGAGTGATCATCTCCATTCCACGGTGTGCATGCTTGGGGTGTTTCTGTTTATTAGTCTGTCCCTCTCTGTGGCCCTGTGTGTGTGTG
>NC_022020.1:6510753-6511448 GCF_000317375.1 Microtus ochrogaster
TGTGTACTGTTGGACAAACATCCTATCCCCTCTTTACTTTCATTTAGAGACCATGTCTAACTTAGTTGCCTAGACTGGCTTTGAACTTGCTATTCTCCTGTCTCAGTCTCTTGAGTAAGTGAGGACTTGGAGGCTTATACAACCAGGCCTGGCTTTGGCTGTGCAGACAGCTGCTATCAAGTGTTCACTCTGGCACCATATCTGTCTTCAATGGGGTTAGAGAGAAACACCCAATTACGAAGGAGGTTTCAGAAGATTCCTTGCAAAATGGCTTTCACCAGGACAATAGTTTTACCTGTGATGGTTTGTTTGTCAACTTAACACAACTTAGAACCACCTGAGAAGAAAGTTTAGATCAGGTTGACTTGTCACATGTGTGGGGGTGTGTCTGTGGGTGTTGTCTTGATTGCCTCAACTGGTGTGGGGAGTAACAACCTGAAAATAGGGGCACCATTGCCTGGTCAGGAGCCTGGACTATTAGAGTGGAGGAAGCTAGCTGAGCATGCGTGCATGGTGAGAGCGGAGGAAGCTAGCTGAGCATGCGTGCATGGTGAGAGCAGAGGAAGCTAGCTGAGCAGTGTGCATGGTGAGAGCAGAGGAAGCTAGCTGAGGAGTCAGTGTGCATGATGAGAGCAGAGGAAGCTAGCTGAGCAGTCAGCATGCGTGCATGGTGAGAGCGGAGGAAGCTAGCTGAG
>NC_022020.1:6512079-6512893 GCF_000317375.1 Microtus ochrogaster
AGTGTGCATGGTGAGAGCAGAGGAAGCTAGCTGAGCAGTCAGCATGCGTGCATACATTTCCCTCTGTTCCCAACAATGGCTGTGATTGATTAGCTGTTTTGGGTGCCTGCTTTGATGTCCCCTTTCTCTTCTAAGTATTTTCTCAGAGTGACTGAAGTGAAGCTAGGGTTCCACCTTTGGAGCAGTACAGTGCCAGGTGGGACATGAAGCTTGACCCCCAGTTCTCTCTGCTTCATCTTGGCTGGTTCTAAGGAAAAGCTTGACCGCTGAACAATGTCCAGCAGGGAAACAACAGATCCTACCTTGGTTTCTCTCTGCTAGGACATATCTCAGCATCTCTTCCCAACAGCTTCCTCTCAAGAGTCGTTGCCCAGGATCAAGAGTCACAAGTTCAATCCTGACCCAACTTCTAGCAAGGCAAATCCCCAGCCTTCACGTGGACTATGGAAATCCCCATTGAGCTCTGATCCCTGTGGTCCAGACCTAAACATCAGAATCTGGACCCTGATGTGAAGAGAGGGCCATCTGGAGACTCAGTTTCTTTCATCAGCTTCTCTGGACACAACTAATGCTCAAATGTTGAAAGCGTGGCCCAATACAAGGCAGAATTTTATGCCATAGTCAATGCTGACAGTAGTGAGGAAAGATTCAGTGCCCTTGTCCTTCTGTCTCTCAGTCTTTCACTTCCCTTCTTACAAAAGCCCAAGGGAATTGCCTGGAGGGGGAGATGGTAGGTTTTGGGCTCTATGTTCTACTCTGCCTGTAGATGCCTCATGCTGGATGTTTGCTGAGAACACTGGTTCTTCTGATGGTC
>NC_022020.1:6513218-6515602 GCF_000317375.1 Microtus ochrogaster
CCATGATAGGATGAAGTGCTGGATCCCTGATGATCCATGATTAGATGGAGTGCTAGATCCCTGATGGTCCATGATAGGATGAAGTGCTGGATCCTTGATGGTCCATGATAGGATGGAGTGCTAGATCTCTGGTGGTCCATCATGGAATGGAGTGCTGGATCCCTGGTGGTCCATCATGGAATGGAGTGCTAGATCCCTGATTAGGTGGAGTGCTAGATCCCTGATGGTCCATGATGGGATGGAGAGCTGGATCCCTGGCGGTCCCAGATGTGGCAGTTTCCCCTAAAGAGGCTAGACTTAAATAAGACATGAGTAGCATGTATTCTCCCCAAAAATGAAATAAGAAAAAAGGAATATTTGGATTCTCCAAAGTCATGTCTTCCAGCCCTATTCATAACTTCTTGAAGGTAAAAGTCTCCGAAGCCACAGCCTCACTGAGACACTGGATGGGACTGGATGGATCTACAGGAGAGTAAAGAAGTTGTGAAGTTTCCACCTTCCCCTCTGTCTCCACATAAGTGGCACACTGGAAGGACTTTTGGCAGGGAGACCCATCAGGGATTTTTGCTAAGCTTTCTGTTTTTCTGCTGGTCTTATCACTTAGAGTCTGGAGTGAAAACTGATTGGTCCAGGCGAGCAATGCTGCCCTCCAGTTGCCGCTCCCCATTGGGTTCTCATTTTCTTTCCTCTCCCTTACAGCTGTTGCAGGATGCACCTCAGGCCTCCCCGGGGAGCATGGAGGCATGGCAAGACAGGAAGTCCTGCCTGCCACCTCTCAATACCCAGGCCACTCACAGAGCCTCCCAGTTTGGGGACAGTCCTACCAGCCACCTGCTATTCAAGCTTCCTCAGGAACTACTAAAACCCAGGTATTTCTCCTTTTTCTTTTCTTTCCCATATATATGTTCTGGTTCTATTTGGTGCCAAGTCAGAGCCATCTAATCCCGATGACACCATGCTCCTGAAGGAGGTGTCATAAGACAGGGGGTGTCGGGGCCTTCATGTGCTCTGCCCCCCACTACAGCTGGGATGGAAATGTGACTGCTGCTGCCACCGCCTCTGCTGCTCAGGGCCCACGTAATCAGCTTCGCTCTGGCTGAGAATTGACGGCATTCTAAAAATAAGGCTGCGGTCCCACCCCGAGCTAGTTATTATTTACTGATAAAGCACCTTTCTTCTCTTGCGCTCTGCATTGAAAGGGAAATCATTCTCTTAGGAGAGAACCTTGGCACAGAACGCTTCCAGACTTTCTTATGCTAACCAGATGCATTCCTGTCGGGGAGGAGGGACCGAATGAAAACACCAAGGGTGTTGGAAGGAGGAAAGCAAGGTTTGCCCTTTCCAGGTGTCTTGCAGGAAACGGGAAGGAAAGGAAGCCAAAGACCGGCTTGAACTCTTGGTTCTTAGCCTGTGCTTAATAGCTTCACACTGGCTGTGTCATGTGCCAGTTTGGCTGCTCTGTGGTACAGATGCCAAGGTGGGTCTGGAGACGCAGGTGTTTGTATAGGGAGGGGGCAGGCAGGCACAGGCTGGGAGAGTGGAGAATGGAGTGGGCTTCGCGCTACAGCACCGCCCTGAGAAAGCCATCTAGTCCTCAGGGGCCCCTGATGGGGAGAGCATCTCAGAAGGGTCAGCGATGGGCACAGTGTCTATTTTTATCACGCTTGCCATGTTCAGCAGATCCAAACACTGTGACAACTGAGGACTGTCCTGTACCTCTGTAGCAAGCCTTCGGTGTACCTTTGTGACCTTCATACACAGTGTGTCTTTTCTCTCTACTTCCTTCTGGGTCTGCCTGACATTTCAGTGAATGCTTCATCACTCTCTAGCCTCTGTCTGCTCATTGGTTAAAATGGGTTAATATTGATTTGCTGACAATGGTGACAGGTTAATACTTCAAAAGGAGACTGGCCCTTGGAAGTCCACTCAGCCATAGGATGACTCATAGATATGAGAGTCAGAATAATCCCAAGGAAAAGCCTGAGCAAGCAGTGACCCCACGGAAACTCTCAGAACTTCTCATTTGCTGAAATTCGGCTTATAGAACAGAGCAGAAAGAGGCCGGATGTCCTTTAGTTGGTTCTTCTCCTGATGATGTCATTACTTCTGGGAAGGGAGGCCCCATTGTTTAGCCCTGCTCTCTTGGCCAAACTGACCTGAATGACAACAGTCCTTCATCTTAAAGAAGTGGCATCTTCAGATGCTGCCTTGACTATCCCAGCCTCCTCAGCACCTCCTGTTCCCAGCTCCCCACAATCCAGCTCCCTCACTGGCTCCCCCACCACCTCCCACCTCAGCTCCTCCACCCCAATCCCCCACTGCAGCTCCTCCCCTGCAGCTCCCGCACTGCAGCTCCTCCCCACCACCTCCCACCCCCAGCTCCT
>NC_022020.1:6515764-6528382 GCF_000317375.1 Microtus ochrogaster
CAGCTCCCCACCACCTCCCACCCCAGCTCCTCCACCCCAGCTCCCCCACTGCAGCTCCCCACCACCTCCCACCCCCAGCTCCTCCACCCCAGCTCCCCCACTGCAGCTCCCCACCGCCTCCCACCCCAGTTCCCCCACTGCAGGTCCCAGCATTTTCTCCCTTCATCATTTAGCATGGTGACCTGCTCACAGTCAACCCTGATACCTTCTCATCCAGGTAACATATTGGAAGGTGAAGTGGGATGGGAGTGGGGTAAGGAGTAGAAAGCTGGTCATTACAGTATTAGTTATTTTTCTCATCTATGATAAAAACAAGAAAGAAAAGTCATTTGACTCATGGTTTGCAGGCACAGTCCATGTGGCAGAGAAAGCAGCAGGAACATAAGGTCACATTACACCCACAGTCGGGAAGCAGAGAGATTGGTGGCTGATGGGCAGCTCACCCTCTTCTCGTTTAGTCAGGGATCCCAGCCCATGGAGTGGAGCTGCCGACGTCCAGCCAGTTAAACCTCCCTGGAAGACGCCCTTGCTGACATGCCAAGGGTGTGTCTCTAAATCACACTGGCATATGCACTCATAAACTACCCCAGTCCCAAATGTTTTAACAATCATGTCTTCAGAAGTTGCCAGCTCCGGTGTGAGCTGTTGTCCTCATCCAGCTTGCGTCCTAGCTGTGTTCCCACGGTCCCACGAAGCTGGCGCTGTCACTTGGACCCTGCAGTGAATATGTGAGCGTATGCTCTTGTGCTCCCTTTCCTCTGGCAGGGGGACTCCTGGCTGCTCTGCCCTGCTCCGCTGGTTCCAGTTCCAGGAGGCGAATCTACTGCTGCCTTTTTGAAATGTTAATTAGCCTTTTCTGCAAAAAGACTGCCTTAAGAAATAGCTCTGGGAAGCTAAAGTCAAGCCTGAAAGCCGAGCCCACGTCTGTGATGTGCTGTGTGTTCTGGAGTGCATCCCAATAGTCTTTTAAGTTGGCACAGGCAATCAGACACGTCAGGAGAAACATGGAGCTGTGGGCCATCTGGGCAATTCATTTAACAAATATGGGTTCTTCCTCATCTTGAAGAACATTGCCCTCTAGGAAACTTGTTTGTCTGATGAACAAATGTGAATCTTAGACTCACAATGTTGAAAAGCAAAGAACTAACAGCATAATGTTGTCATCAGATTCTACTTCTGAATTATTCATTTCCTCCTTAACTCAATTTAGTCACTATATTTGTTGAATGTGTACTATGCAGTAGAACCTGCCCATATAGCTACAGTAGCAAGATGAACTTGGTCTGGGTCCTCTACTGGGTATTAGACATGAACCGCAGGGAGCCAACACAGACATCCGTTGATGCCTGCATCTCTACTGCCTTTTCATATTGTCCTAAATGAACCTGTTGGTGGTCCCATGCACCATAGATAATTCTATGGCTGTATTTCCGGGGCCTAGCACAGTCCCTTCTACCTACTGAACTCTCAGTAAATGTTTGTTGTTTGGTTAGCTGGCTTGATGAATGGATGAATAGGAAGTTTTCTTGGCTTGATCTGAAAATGATATTAAGCCATCAAGTAAATTAATACTAGCTTTCAATTATTGGCTACATAGTATGTTCTAATTCCTCTTCCAGAACAGTTGAGGTCTTGGGGTGGGGGGAGGCAGAGAAATGGGGAGAGCACTCCTGTCCCACTCACCTGATGCCCAAATCACATTCTCATTATTCAAGCTGCCCATGTTCCTGCTACCACCTCCCTCCCCATGAAGATACACAAATAAAAAGCACATTCACTGGGTATAAACAGTTTATATTAGTGAGGGTGTGGCTCCGCTTGCATGAGATACCTAGAGCAGTCAGGTCCGTTGAGACGGGGCGGGGGGGGGGGGGGGTAGCCAGTCTCTAAGCAAATGAAGAATTGGTTACAGGGTAGAGTTTGTGTTTCACACCAAGAGGAGCTATATAAATGGTTGTGCATCATTATGAATTAGCACAACCCTAATTAACTGGACACTCAGAAGTGATGAAGATGATAAATTTTAGGACATGTGAATTTTACCATAATTTTAATGTTGATTTTTAAAGTACTAGCATATGCTAGACTTCTTGCCATATGCTAGGACTTATACCACTAGCTAAACTTGCCATAGGAAATCTGTGCAACTCCTCCAGAGGTGCTCAGGAAACTGTACTGACTGTATTAACAGCCAGTGTGCTCTGACTTCTGGAAGCCCCTGCATCTTTAGGGAGTGGGCTCACCTCCACTCATCTTCTGAGCTGCAGGAAACTGAAAGCATCTATTTCCCTCCATTGTCCATTTCTTTCCTTTTTTTTCTATTTATTTATTTATGAAAGAAAACATCTCACTGCTGTATACCTGAAGACATCTCGGCAGCCCAGGTTGGCCTCAAACTTGTAATCCTCCTGCTCCTGGCCCCTGGGAACTGGGGTCATAGGCCAGCATGCCCAATTCTTCTCTCCTATCTTTCTCTTTATCCACAGGTCACAATTTTCCATGGACATAAAGACAACATCTTCCAAAGGGCTGGTGTTTTACACAGGCACCAAGAACTCCTTCATGGCTCTTTATTTCTCAGAAGGACATGTCGTCTTTGCTTTGGGGGCAGAAGGAAAGAAACTGAGGCTCAGAAGCAAGAAGAAATACCATGACGGAAAGTGGCACATGGTGAGAGCTGGGACTGTGTGAAAATGGGTTAAACATCTTGAAATAATCCAAAATCCAAAATTGCCCAAGATACCAAACATTTTGAGAAAAGACAGAGTACCTTAAGCAGAAAATGTCACTCCTAGCCTCTTTAACAGATTATAGTCAAAATACTAAATATATAGAATTTCTTCCTCTCTCTCCCTCTCTGTGTGTAACCATATTGAACATGAGTGAATTTTGTGTTTAGACTTGAGTTCCATTCTAAGATGTCTCATTATGTATATATGAACATTCCAAAAGCAGAAAACAGATTAGGACACTTATGGTCCCAAACGTTTCAGAGAAGGGATCCCCAGTCCACACTTCCAGCTGGTGCAGAATTTACTGCCTCGGTCACCAAAGTGAAGAGTCTAGAATTATTCCCAGGAACCCTGGCATATGTAGAGGGAGAGTCTGTGTAGGTAGGGACACTGGATGCCCAGCATCTTGGGACAGACTGCCATACACACATGAACCATGTTGGATGGCAGTCTGAGTGTCAAGACAGACTCAAATCATTACTTCTGTGATCCCATCCCTGACTACCTGGACTTCACGGTGCCCCAGCTTACTTCCCATCCCCCTGGACTTCACGGTGCCCCAGCTTACTTCCCATCCCCCTGGACTTCACGTTGCCCCAGCTTACTTCCCATCCCCACACACGGGACCGCTCCTCTTCTCAGAGCTCGCTCTTGGGCCTCTCTCTGGGTACCTAGTATTCTTTAATAAACAAGCAGAAAGCCTTCTCTCACTGCATCCCTAGTATTCCAGCTCTAGGCTGAGTTAAAAGCATACACTAGAAAGGAAGCCATGCTTTTCTGATGATGGAACCCAAGTGACCTGATGAGTTCCACTCATTAATACCCAACAGATATTAATACCCAACAGATATTGAGTGGGCTGCTCTCTTGGCTCACATAAACATCTTGACTGTAATGTCAGATACTAGACTTCTGGGGAAATGTTAGTCTGGCTGGACCATAGGAAGTCGGAGTGAGGGTACTATTTTAGTTAAAGTAGTCAGGAAAGGCTCCTGGAGGAGGCAGCCACCACGGGAATTCATGGGACTGGTGCTGGGGTGAACTCAGTGAGCAGACCACAACATTGTAAGGGACAGGACTGGGGGCCTGGGGTGGGCAGGGCTCTGATAACTTAAGCTTCAAAGGCCAAACTAAGGACATATAGTGCTGGCTGTAAGTATGTATGCGTTTATGAATGTATTATTTAGCGATGCTAACATTTGAATCTAGGGCCTCATAGACCTCGGTAAGCACTGTACCATTAAGCTATAGGGTGTCAGCTGCTTATGCTGACCTTGACTCTGTAACCCTCCTACCACAGCCTCCAGAGAGCTGGGATCGCTAAGCTGTGCCTTCAGCTATGGCTAATTCATTCGTTTATGAGATGGGATCTCACTGTACAGCCCAGGCTGTCCTGGAACTCACCAGGTATTCCAGACTGACCTAGAACTTGAGATCCTCCTGCATCAGCCCAAGTGACTAGGAATAACAGGCATGTGTCACTACACCCAGCTGGGCCTTGGGATTCTATTACAAGTGTCTCTAAAGCTTTTGAAGCATCTTGAACTGGTCAAGCACAGACAGGAACGTAGTGACTTTTGCAAAAACTCTTTGACTAGACTGGGGCAAGAAGAGAAGTAGGGAAAGCAGGGAGATGTTGTTGCCCTTATCTGGGGGCCGAGGTGGGAGTGGGGAGCAGTGGGGTCCAGGACATACGCAGAAAGAAGAACAAGACAGACAGCTGCATGGCTGCATGTGAAGTGACCCCAAGGGAGGAAGTCAGTGCTGCTTTCTATGATTTGGACCAGTAGCTGGGCTAAGGGCAAGGCAGGGAGGGAAGAGAGAGACAGAGACAGAGATACAGAGAATTGTTTGGGGATAATTTAGACCTCTACTGATGGCATTGGAACCGCGAGTCCCATCACCACTGAGAGAGCAGACGAGGATTCAAAGTCGTAGCCAAGAGAATGCTTGCCCCTGGTGACGCAGGAGGAATGTCCAGTTCCTGCTTGCTCCAGAGCCTCGCCCTGGCTTGCCCTGCCCTCAGCTCTGTGCAGACTGTTCTGACCTCAGTCAGCTTGTACCTCGTCTACCTCTCTAGACCCCTCGGATCCGTCTTTAACTCAGCTTTCGTGGCAGCTGTTGAATCTCTGACATGTTCTCATGAAACAACGGTCACAATGATAAACAAGAAAAGACTTTTCCCTCCTTGTAAAGCTACTGAAGGATAGAAAAATGGTTTTTTATATTTCCAATGACCACTATTAAAATATGGGTACTAAGTTGGGCCGTGGTGGCACATGTCTTTAATCCCAGCACTCAGGAGACAGAGGCAGGCGGACCTCGGTGAGTTCGAGGCCAGCCTGGACTATAGAGTGAGACCAGGCCAGGCTCCAAAGCCACAGAGAACCCCTGTCTTGAAAAAATAAAAACAAAAACAATGTGGTACTAGTTAACAGAGGTAAACTTTTGACTCTTTTCTTTATTGTAAAGGTTGTGTTTGGACAAAGTGGAGGAAGGGTGCACCTGGTTGTGGATGGGCTAAGGGCCCAGGAAGGCAGTTGGCCTGGAAATTCTACCATCATCCCCAGAGCACAGGTTTACCTGGGGTCGTCACCATCAAGGAAGTTGAAGGTAAAGCTAGAAAAAAAAAGTAATTCTCATTATAGTTGTTATTACATGAGACATTGAAGACTTCAAAATTCTTTGAATAACTGTTTGACATAGCCAGTGTTCTCAAAGCCACAATGTGCCCGCTCGACACTCCCAGGCTTATGTATAAGGTCTAGGCTGAGACACGGGTGTTTAAGAAGTGACCATGGGGTTATCTATGGCATTAGAAACATGACTCTCAGTTTCTCTTCCGGGGAAAGGGACAGGGGTGTGTGCTTGTTGATTTATTATTTCATGTGTGGATGTTGTATTTGTATGTATGTCTATGTACCACATATGCACCTGGTACCTGTAGAGGCCTGAAGAGTGTATCTGGTTCTCCAGCAACTGGAGCTATAGAAGATTATGAGCTGCCATACGAATGCTGGGAATTAAATCTAGAACTCTGGAAGATCAGATAGTACTCTTAACCGCTGAGCCACGTCTCCAGCCTGAGGCAGAGGTTTTGGGGAAGATGATGTGTCCCAAGCTTTGGCGGTCTCTGCTGCCTTTGCAAAACCTTAGCAAAAGCATACACTTCCTCCTTCACTGCCTACCAACTCACTGTTGAATTGAAATGTATTTTAAAGGACCTTTTATTTTCTCTCATAAGTGGAAGCCCAATGTCCGTGATCATAAATTATAAATAGCCACAAACATGAGTTCATGGAGAGGAAGCAGCATCATTGGAGTCAGCTAGATGCTTGGCCCATCCTTGTTCCTGTGGAGAGAGGAGCTTGCAGGGAAGTCAAGATGGATTTAAGAAAACATACTAGCATTGGTGTGAAGACACACTATCATTGGTGTAGAGCCAAGTGTGTTCCCTTTCTAACCAGAAAGCCCCAAAGAGAATTGAAGAAGAGGAAGAAATGCTTGCAGTAAATACTGTGCCTGGTGGGGTAGGCGTCTGTGCTCGATCTCTAGCCCCAGATGGAAAACACGAGGATGTCTGCAGACCACATGCATCATACTGTTCTTCCCTGAAATGACAGTGTTAGCCCAAGACTCGAACTAAGCTATGTTGAGAATGTCCTGACACCAAAGACGAGTTACAGTTGCTGTCCTTGTCAAGTTCAAAAGGGCCACAGCCCTCTTGTTTGCTCTCTTCCTCTGTCTCTCACTCACCCTGCCATAGTGCTGACTGCCATAGTACATAGGACATAGGGGTGTCCTATGTACCTGACCTTGTCCATGCCACTTAAGGTCACTGGTACTGTGAGCAGCTCAGGTCTAGGGGTTATCCTTTACCCAAATGCAGCTTTGGCCCCTTCCTCAAGAGTTGGGGAAATGTTCTGGTGTGATGTTTGTTTGCAATGAGCTAGGGAAGGGCCCAAGCTTGAATATGGCCTGGAAAGATGTAAGTAAAGCAGGCTTTGTCCACCAGCTTAGACTTTAGTGCTTCAGGGTAATCCAGCCAGAGCTGGGGTAGTTGCATGGAGTACAACCTGGCCCATTCTTTGTACCAAAGTCACAGCAAAGAATAAAATAGCACTTTGTACTATATTTATATGAAGTATCTTTTTCATGTTTATCATAAATACTACATACCATATTTATATAATATGTAATATGGTATCTATGGCATATGATAAGGGGTCCTGACTGTTAACACTACATTACTGTTAACACTACAATACTGTTAATACTACATGCCATATTTATATAATATGTGATATGGTATCTATGGCATATGATAAGGGTCCTTACTGTTAACACTGACTTTTCTCCATCCTCTAAACCCATTTTCCTCTCAGGAAAATCACAGGTTTTTCAGGGGTGATTAGAGTATTCCTCTGACCTTGATAGGTCCTATAAACCTCACTAATGACACCTAGCTTCCTAAGTGGGGCAGACAGACAGCACCTATTGATAATATTCTATTTAAAGAACATTTAGTTGACATACAAAGTGGTTAATTTTACTATAACATGGTTGCTTGGCCATGTTGCTTCGGGCCTGTGGCAAGGCAGGACATCACAGCAGGGAATATCTAACCCTGCAAGGCTACTTGCCTTCTGGTGGCCAGGAGCCAAAAAAGTGAGGTGAGGACCAAGATGGCTTGGGTGAACATGCCAGCAGTGACCCCACTGCCTCCTAAAGGGTGAACAACCTTCCAGTAATGCCATTGGCAGGCTTTTAGCATGGGCTTTGGGACCTTTAAGATTCTCTGTAAGAATATAAAATCCAGTAGAGGTGCTGACCAGCAGAACCGCAGCCAGCCTTGCGTTTTGCGGTTGGGTCACCACCTGACCTGCAGTGTCTGTACTTGGTTTCAGGTAAGGATTCGGCTGTCTAGCGTGATAAAATGAGGAAAGGTGCTAGGCACTGCCCGTTTCTGTGAAGTGCCTGACAATATGACAAGAGCCGCTTAGGGAAGGGAGAGTTTGTTTGGGTTCACAGTTCTGAGGTGCAGTCACTATGGTAGCGAGAGTGTGAGATAACTGGCACAAGAGAAACGGTGAAACGGCTGCGTTTCTATGGGTGAAGACTTTAACCTGTAGGATGGTGCAACTTACATTTAGGGCGGATTTCCAACCTCAATTTTCCAGTCTAGAAGCTCTCTCACAGGTATGCCCAATGGCTTATCTATTAGATGATTCCAGATCTTGTCGTGGTGACAAAATTAGCTGTCAAAAAAAAATTGATGAAGAGAACTTTCCAGCCACCTGCCACCAGTACCATGTGTATCTCTAAGGGCGCCATGCTCCTTAAAATTACCTGTAAAAAATTGGGGATTTTGTAAATGTATTGTGAGTTTGGCAAATATACTACTGTTCATTGTTGTAATATGAGTGGTGGTAGGCTGTGTCCCGCCACCAGATTAGCTTTACCCAAAATAATTACACAGAAACTGTATTCTTTTAAACACTGCTTGGCCCATTAGTTCCAGCCTCTTATTGGCTAGCTCTTACATTTAAATGATCTAACCCATTTTTAATAATCTGTGTAGCCCACGAGGTGGCTTACCAGGGAAGATCTTAACCTGTGTCTGTCTGGAGTGGGAGAATCATGGCGACCGTCTGACTCAGCTTCTTTCTCCCAGCATTTTGTTCTGTCTACTCCGCCTACCTAATTTTCTGTCCTATTAGAGGCCAAGCAGTTTTCTTTATTAGTTAACCAATGAAACAACAGACAGAAAGATGACCCTCCTCCATCAGTTCATTCCCTGGACGGTGGGTGTGCACGCAGTGAGCTTCTGCTGTTTACGGCAAGGTACTGCAATCCTCAGAAACCTACATCCGGATTGGGAACTCTTGCTCCAGGCCCACTTCAGACAGTTGGGGGTACTCCACAAAGGCATTGATGAGGTGTACAGTATCTCCTTTGGAGTCCACACATCTGTGGTTTGTTGGTAGTGCACAGTATCTCCTTTGGACTCCACGGCATCCGTGGTTTATTGGTAGTACACAGTATCTCCTTTGGACCCCACAGCATCCATGGTTTATTGGTAGTACACCAAGCCTAACGACATGGAGAGCCATCTTGCACTTGACTATTTTCAGTCAGCTGCCTGGCATTAAGCTATCCCGCTGGCTCACAAAGCCCTAAGAAATGGTTTGTGCCTACAAAGAGTAGTGAGATATTTAAACTGTGAGGTGTAATTTCCCTGTGTTGCAGCTCTGTCTGTGTGAACCAGAGTCATGTTGAGACTCCTTGTTCTTATGTGAGCACAGACTAGCAACTTCCACCCCCACCCACTCCTAGCATTTGGTTAAGTGGCACCTCAAACTTCAACACCCACAAGTCTCTGGTCGACCCCTCAACTTTTCTGGAAAGCACACGCCATGAACTGTTTATCCTCTGCTTCATTACAGAGCCTCCCTCAGCACAGCTTTGTGGGGTGCCTGAAGAACTTCCAGTTGAACTCAAAACCCCTGGGTCCCCCCTCTGCGAGGTTTGGAGTATCTCCCTGCTCAGGTGGCTCTTTGGAGAAAGGCATTTATTTCTCCCAAGGAGGAGGCCATGTGGTCCTGGGTGAGTCTGTAAGAACTGTAAGTCTGAAGAACTCTGTCTTCTTTCTTTAATTATGGGTGTTAACTGTTTCTTGTTCTTTCTTTTGGAAGACAATTCTGTGTCCTTGGGCCAAGAGTTTCAGCTCCTTGTCAGCATTCGCCCGAGGAGTCTCACTGGGACCTTAATACACATTGGAAGTCAATCTGGACAGCGCTTAAGTGTTTACATGGACACGGGAAAGGTATGCTTACCTGGGAGGGGAGAGAGAGCCAGATCTCACTAACAGACTCAGCAAGTCTGAAGTTAGGGTACAGGTGGAATCCAATATTATACCCAAGAAACCTGGAATTTTATTATGCCAATACCTGGAACCCAATAGTATACCTGCTTTGGAGACTCTCTACTTTTTTATTAGCGAGTCATGTCTCATAATTCCTCTGCTTCACCTTTGAAATTGAGAAACATCAAACAAATTGAGATGAATTCTAGAGACAACACTTAGTTATAGGTTCCTGGGGAAGCTGCTCAAATTCTTTCAAACCCAGTTTCAGGGTCTATAAAATATAGATATAACTCTACCATCTGGGTACTAATCAAGTCAGACATTGCTTCACTTCTGAGGTCAGACAAGAGTGGGTACATTGGTGTGGCTGCAGACAAATGTGGCGAACTCTCGATCCTAGAGCTTTTGTCAAGAACAGAGGAAATGCCGTATACCCCACCCATGGTTTTCTTCCCCTCCAAGACTACATCAGGTCACATCCATTGCTAGTGCCCTGAGCCCATGGAATCTGCTCTGGACCCTCTGCTCGCTCGCTCTCTCTCGCCCATGGAATCTGCTCTGGACCCTCTGCTCTCTCTCTCTCTCGTCCATGGAATCTGCTCTGGACCCTCTGCTCTCTCTCTCTCTTTCTCTTTCTCCTCTCTGTCTCTCTTTCTCTCTCTGCATTTTTGTGCTCTGGTCTCTGTGGCTAAGCTGCTGACTGGCTACCACACCATCTCTCCCGTGGCTTTTCATGGATTTTTCCTCCAGCAATTCTTTTGCTGCCTTGCGTTCCTATCCCTCACGGGCCCAAGTCAATATCCCATTTTCAACAACCACATTTTATATCTTTGAAATGAAATTCTTTCAGAAATCTTCTCTGTAGCTAAGGGCTTGAGTTAAAGATGAATGTTGTACCATTTTCTTTCATTTAGCTTTCTACAGTTTATTAAAAATGGGGAGAATGTCCCAGATGACAATAAAATGGCTCAAACTCCTAGAATACTTTTTTTTCCTATTTCTAGGGATCAAATGCAGAGTCTCTGAACTCTATGTAAGGAGTCTATTTCAGCACCATACTCTGGTCCCAGCCACTATGTCCTGTTTTTGAAGATTTTAATCAGCATATGATAATTATGCACAATAATGGGTTTCCTAATGACATTACTATGAGTGAACATAATGAATTCAGATCATATTTACCCATGATTCTCTCTGGGCCCCTCCTACTTTCTTCAACTTTCTTGTCTTTTTGGTTTGTGGGACCCAGGTAGCTGAGCTGGTTTTGTTCACAGGGCTCATTGGTGAGGGATATTTGCCAGGCCATAGACAATCTGCCAGTGTATAGCCCTCTGAAGAAAATGACACTCCTTCCCCAGCAGCCAACAACTGCCCGTAGATCTTACTCACGCTGAAGTTGTAGACATTAAGTCAGTGTGAGTCTCCACCATGCAAAGGAAGAAGCAATGCCTGCATGGGTGGTGGGCATGTGGTGGCTGGCTTTTCAGAGGAGGGCTTTAGGGAGGGTCTTCAGTGACCGCCTCCAAAAAGGAAGTGACACCAAGAAGACGAAATCAAGACTTGGTGACCTTCATAACTGCAGGGACATTGGTTAGCTCAAAACCTGCTTGAGAGTGGCCTGCCCCATGCGGCTACAGGCAAATCAGAGATAAATTATTTATAAATACGCTTATTTTGCCTTCTCCTTTTATTCACCTTGACTCAACCCTTGGAATTCCTGGAGGAGTCTCCAGCCTGCAGAGTGGGAAGGTGGGATTCTGCCTACAATGTGCCAAGTGCCTGGTACCTGACACATGTCCTGTCCAGTACAGTCTGTAGCCTAATGTCCTGGATGAGAGCCCTGTGATGTACCGTGCTCTTGGGGGGGATTACTATGATTGGCTGGTTCTTGCAGCAAGGTGTGGACCTCTGCCACATTTTTGCCTTCCAAAGTTCAGGTGTTTTTGTCGGCAGAGGTACTGCTGCACAGGAGCTGCTGAGGAGAGATGGATGTCGTCAGGAACCTCTGAGGACTTGGGGAGGCAGGCAAGCATGGCTGTTGCCAGCTATCTAGGCAGGACCTGGGTTTGTAGTTTGGTTTGTTTGCCTGGAACGAGTGAGCAAGGAATTTTTGGAAGCTCTGGGCATTGTGTGGTCACCCAGTACAGGAGTTGGGAGCCAACATCCAGCATGCTACTGGGGAAGAGGACAGGGTAAGCTGGCCCCACGAGCCCTTCTGGAGGAAATAGCCAAATGTTTCTGTGTTTCAGGTCACAGCCTCTATGAACAGTGAGGCAGGCGGGACCTCGACATCAATCACACCAAAGCAGTCTCTGTGTGATGGACAGTGGCACTCAGTGACAGGTATGGCACTGGTAAACTTTGGTGCAGTCCATCCACTGGAAGGGTTGTGCTGGACCAGGTACTAGAGCAAGTTCTCACCCCCAGTTTCCTTATCTGTTTCCAACCCCAGCTGTGCTTAGATTATTTTTATGGCTGTTTCCTCTAGTTCCCCATGTGCTGTGTTTGGGGTGTGGAAGCTTATGGAGGATTCTGGTCAGCCCAGCCCTGCTCAGAAAACTGATCAAGCTGCTTTAGTGTTTAGGGTAGTAACAGCATTGTGGTTTAGGTTTGGGCTCTGAATTCCATGGGAACAACAACAACAAAAAGTCAAGTTTCTGGGGATAGCCATATGACTTAGTGGGTGAGAGCACTTCTTCCTCTTCCAGAGGACGTGAGTGTGATCCCCAGAGCACACGAGTGTTACAGCAAGCTGCATTTCTAGATCCTGGTGATTTATGCCCTCTTCTGGCTTCTCTGGCACTGTACGTACAAACACATACACACACACACACACACACACACACACACACACACACACACACCACCCCTCACAAATTTAAAAAAGAGAAACTAGCTTTAAACCCCATCCCTTACTATGGGCAAGTTAGTTATACACTCCTTAATGCTGTTTTCTCATTTGTAAAATGAAGATAAAAATGGTGTAGGCTTCTGAAGGGTAAATGAAGGAGTGTGTAT
>NC_022020.1:6528619-6532262 GCF_000317375.1 Microtus ochrogaster
TCTGTAGTGAACATCTAGTAGGGAGCATCTAGTTTTGCTGTTGGATTTATAAGGGTTGTTGTTATTTTTCAACAATTATTCAATATTAACTCAAAGTATTTGAACTAAACAATGGTAGAAAGTGAACACACCCTCTCAGAATCTGTTATTTTAGTAATATCTTGCGGGTATTATCTTAGCGATAAATGTGCCTGGCGCTGATAGAATGCTTGCCTAGAGTGCATAAAGCCCTGGGTTCATCCCCATAAGCCATGGCAGCGGACGCCTGTGACACATCATTGGAAAGGAGGAGGGTTAGGGGTCAGAGTTCAAGGTCATCTTGAGATGTGTAGTAAGTTTGAGGCCAATATGAGACTTTATAAACAAGTAAGTAAATAATAAACAAATTTTTATCTCTTCTTGCCCTTTTGGCTAAGATCAAGAATAGAAATATCTAAGCCTAGACGGGCTAAAACACCTTTTTTTGTAAAAAGCAGTCCTCTCTTAGCTAAATTGAAAGCTGTCTTTCAGTTAGATACAATTATCAAGATAGGAGAACTTATGTGTTGAGGGTCAGCATTTGTATAGACTAACCCTGGCTTCTGAGACAGTACTATATTACGTATGGCTTCTGGAGACAAGAGAAAACCAGAGCTTGGGTTTCATCCCTGCTCAGCCCTCAGTGAGTGTCTTGGTGAGTAGCGTAATGACGTGTGTGTGTGTACATTTGTGTTCTTGTGTGTGCAGGTTACATGCACATGCCTGTGGAAGCCAGATGCCAAAGGTGGCTTTCATTCCTCAGGCGCCAACCACTTTGGTCTTTGAGACCAGGCCTTATTGGCCTGGAGTTTGCTAGGTAGTCTCAGCTGACTGGTGAGTGAGCCCCAGGATCTGCCTGGCTCGGCCTCTCTGACACTGGGATTGCAAACATAGAACTACACGCAGCCCTTTTTGTTTCTAGGTAGAGGCTGAGCACTGGAACTCGGGCCCTTGTGCTTGCAAGCCAGGCACTTTACCAACTTCACTAGCTCTTCAACCCCACAGATTCAGTTTAGGGCTTCAATTTACCAATGTCTATAGAACACCAAACCCTGGCTGCGATTGAGTGATGTGTTGAATTTCTACCCAAGTGTAGTATAAATAATAAATGCCCAGAGACAGATGTTGGAGTTCAAGCTGAAGATCAGAAAAGCAAAGAGAAAAGCAAAGAAGCCAGCTGCTGGCTCTTACCTCTACCTGAGACCAAAATGGGTGACCCTGCCTCCAGGAACCCTCAGATTGAGATTGTCTTCTCCTCTTTATATTCCTCTTTAGTGCTGGGACTAAAGGAATGGCCTGTATGGCTGATTAGTGTGGCTGCTTTGCACTCTGATCTTCAGGCAAGCTTTATTTATTAAAACACAAATAATATACCACTCTACCCAAGGCTGACCAAGTGCCTTCAGACAGGTCCAGGGTCCAGTGGGAGCGAGTTGAAAGACAACAGTGACAAAAAGGTGGGGACATCAGACAGTGGGAGGCCCCTCCTCAGGTGACCGACCTAACCAGCTTCCTCTCCTCCAGTCTCCATCAAACAGCATGTCCTGCACCTGAAACTGGACACCGACAGCAGCTACACAGCTGGGCAGCTTTCTTTCCCACCTAACAGCACCCGAGGGGCACTGCACATCGGAGGGGTCCCAGGTCAGTAACTTACACCTGTGTTACACCCCAGCAACTCTGGACATTTTCTTCTTAACCCAACAACTAAGGCGCCCCAATACACGCGATAAAGAGAAGAGCAGAATCTGGGCACATCTCAGGGTAGTGCAGGTCACTAGTGCTTGCCCTGGTCCCAAGCCTATAATTTACAGTCCTCCATTAAGAGGCTCCATTAGCTCAGAAGCCTATGTCAACAAATAATCAAGAAAGTTGACAAAAATAATAATGGTCTTTCTTCCCCAGGCAATCAGCTGACTGTGGAGGCCAAAGGGGGAATGGGGCAGGTTGAGATGGGATCACGTCAAAGACCAAAACATTGCCGGAAGGGGCCTTTACATTCTTTCTTGTTTTATGACCCTTCAGGTAGTCTGCTTGTTAATTTTATAGTCCTTTTATAACCCATGAAAGAGAGCATGGTTGAGAGTTATTATCTATTGATTCAGGCTGTGGAACTTCCTTCCCTACAGGCAAAAGACAGCTTTGTGGAGTGTACCACAGGGAGGGAGTCAGGGAGCAGCCAGGTGGGCGGAGTCAGGGAGCAGCCAGGTGGGCGGAGTCAGGGAGCAGCCAGGTGGGCGGAGTCAGGGAGCAGCCAGGTGGGCGGAGTCAGGGAGCAGCCAAGTGGGCGGAGCCTTGTAGGAGCTCTCCACTGACTGTCTCTCCCTTTGCTCTTTCAGACAAATTGAAAATGCTTACGCTCCCTGTGTGGAACTCATATTTTGGCTGTCTGAAGAATATTCAAGTCAACCACATCCCTGTCCCCATCACTGAAGCCACAAAAGTTCAGGGATCCGTCAGCCTGAATGGTTGCCCTGACTACTAACCCTGCACATCGAGAGAATGAACCTTTGAAAGCACAGAGAACCCAACGTATCTCCCTTCCCCATTCAAAATCAGGACACCATCAGCACACATTCAAAAAAAAATCTCATTTTTAATTCCAAGCATACAGACACATCGTTTTGCTATTCATTGCTACACATATATTTTTTATAAAAATCCCATCTCTTGAAGAAAATGAACAATTGTTAAAATGCACACAAAGCTTTTGTTAATATTGTTTCTTCCACTAAGAATTAAATGCATTTTAGAGAAACACTTTTTCCCAATTGGTAAGAAGAAAATCTTGTTTAGAGCACTTTATGAATACAAAACTTTAAAATATGTAAAATCGATACAGTTCGTGGGATTAAATAAACGCAATGCAATCTTCAAATTATGTTTTACCAGCAAGGAAAACCAAGGGCTAATGATCACTGCTAATAATATTAACTCCTCAACACCTGCTCACGGTGTAGTCGGCAACCCAATATTCTACAGAAAATTATTGAGCGCATGCTTAGAGATTATCTGTGTGCTCAGCGTGTGAACCACAATGAAGTTTAGTAAATCAGTCCTGCCCTTAAGGGGCATGTTCTTCAGCGAAAAGACATATAACATTCATAACACAGGAGCTAACACACTGAACTACTGAAACCACTGATTAGTGAAACTCACTGACTTCCCAACCCTTGCCTTCCCCAATCTTCTACCGACCAAGTCTAAATTATGGTTATTAATTTATTGAGAACACAAGCCATCTGGTAGAGGTGCTAAGATGAATGTATGTGCTACAATTGAGTGTTGTATATCTTTGTGCACAGATATGGAGGTTCTTCACTGAAACCAGAGCTCAACATTTTGACTGGGCTTGAACACCCAGCAAACCTCCCAGGTATTCTCCTATCTCCCCCACAGTGCTAGGGTTACAGACACACACCTAGCTTTAGACAGCTGCTGGGGGTCTGAACTCAGATCCTCATGTGTATCTACCAAGCCGTCTAGCCCACTCGATGACAACAGGGCCAACAAGAAGGAGAAATAATGCATGATACAACAGACCAGCACATTATCCTCTTCTGCTAACGAAGACTATGAAATATTTCTGAATCTTCTACTCTTTGTTAGGAAAAAAAGAAACATT
>NC_022020.1:6533833-6558657 GCF_000317375.1 Microtus ochrogaster
GCTATCCATCTTTAGGGGTGCCCTGTTGGCTCTCGGGCTGAATTGCTTGACTGCAAGGCAGATGCTTCAAACTACATGGATTTTCAGATGAAGAAATCCTCAGCAGTGGTCTTGGCATGTGCTGGAAGTTCCTTCATGCTTCCAGCCATCAGCAGGTCTTCACATGTATGGCTCTGTCCTCAATTCTGTTACACAGACTGGCTCTGCAGGGTTATGACTCGGTAATGCTGTGTAGACTCACAATGGGACAGCTACTTCTTCTTAAATATTTCCTTTGATGTAGATTTGTGTTTTTTCCTCTATCTATGTCTGTGCACCATGTACATACAGTGTGCCTGCTGAGGCCAGAAAAAATGTGTTGGATCCCCTGGGACTAGAGTTATACTACAGATGGCTATGAGCTGCCATGTGGATGCTGGGAATCGAGTCCATGTCCTCTGGAAAACCAATACCTGCTCTTACTCGCTGAACCATCTCCCCATCCCTGACTGCTCTGTGTTGACTAATCTCAGTGATCTCTTCCATTGGATCCAATGGAAGGATCTCCTTCCATTCTGTAATAGCAACATGGAGAACAGTCACCCATCTGAGCTGGCCAAATAAATCTCAGTTGCCAATATTCAGTAGAGAGTCCCGGGTGAATTCAGCCATGGGAAACCCAGTGTGGCCATTCTCCAGTTGGAATTGTATGTTCCCTGAAATGGACATTTCTGTCTCTTCAGTGGAGCCATCATGGGAGCTGTCTGCCAACTACAGAGCACAAAACAGACATCAGGTCTCACCCTGACCACATCAACACAAGGCCACCGCTGGCTACTGCTATGGGCTAGATATCATGTCCACCAAAGGCTCATATGTTAGGTCCTCCAAGACAGGCACTGGGCGTTGCTGTGAACTTTCAGGAAGTGAGGTTGAGAGATCTTTAGGCCATCAGGAGATAGGCTTAGGAAGGAATTCTGGGACTCTACCCCTTTCCTCTCTGCTTTCTGCCTCAAGATGTGGCTGCCCGCTTCCCCTGACATAGTCTGTCGCTACAATGTGCTATCATCCATGACATTACCAAAATTGAGCTGAGGCAGGCACCATGCCCTGGAACTCCCAAACTGTGAGGTAAATTAACCTTTCTTTATGAAGTTACCTCATTTATTTTGTGGTAATCCAAATCTGATGAATATAGTTCCATGTGGGTCTTGGGAACAGATGACCTTTGGAAGCAAAAATATCAAATACTTAGAGTGCAACCACATGCCTTCGTGAGGCTGCTCCTTCAGCAATTCTCAGGACACTTGTTGACCTCACTCCTCAGTATATAAGGTGATTAAGTTTTTCCACGCTCTATGTAGCCCCATTTCAGAAGAAACCAGGACAGAGTACAACAACCTTCCCTTCTAGGCAGGAAGTGGTCACACCCACAGAGAATGTTGGCTAAGCACCTTTCTCCACTGCTCCCACTTCCATGCCCAGTGTTAGGCTAGGAAACATCAAAACTCATCTTCTGCCCCATCAGCCACAACTTCTTCCAGGTCCCAAGTTCTCTGTCCTGGTTTCCTTCCCACCACTGTGATAAAGCACTGACCATAACCAAGCTGGGGAAGAAAGGGTTTGACTTATACTTCCACACCACAACCCCTCATTGAGGGTTGTCTAGACAGGGATTAAACAGAGGTAGGCTGCTAGTGGTTTGCTCCCTCTGGGTTGCTCAGCAAGCTTATCCAAGCCAGGTCCCCTTGCCTAGGGGATAGCACGGCCTACAGTGGGCTGGGTTCTCCTACATCCATTAGCAATGAAGACAATGTCCCTGGATATGGTCACAGGCCAGTCTGATCTAGGCAATCCCAAATCACTCTGGGTTATATCAAGTTGACAGCTGATTCAGGTAAGGTAGAGTCACCCTGAAAAGACTGTTAAGACTTCAAGCCAGCACACGAATGAAGCAGCTTTTAAAACTATAGCCTTTTCAGGGATGTAAGTGGTATATGTATTCATTATGGAAAACTTAGAACTATGTATAAAAGGATTAAAAAAATCACGCAAAGGGGCCAGAGGCATGGCTTAGAGGTTGAGAGTACACACTGCTCTTGAAGACCCAGGTTTGGTTCCCAGTACCCATGCTAGATAACCCACTGCTGCTTGTAACTCCTCTAGTTCCAAGGTGTCTAACATTTCCTGCTGGTCTCCATGAGCGCTGCACCCACATGCACAAACCCATGTTACACACACACACACACACACACACACATACACACACACACACACTTAAAAATGAAATCTTTAAAAATGACCTGTAATCCCACTAACTTAGAAGTCTGTTTGCACAGGCTCATTCAGTGAGCCACAGGGAGCAAGCTGTGTCTGAGGGGGCTTCTCCATGTGGTCACAAGGCTTCAAATCCACTGTGTGTGTAACAGGGATACCCTTAGGTTGCTACTGAATGAGAGCTTGCAGGGGTGGGGGGGTGTGAGACCCAACTTCATTAACGATGCCTGCGATCTCTATGAGCAAAGCAAACACGCAGAAGTCACTGAGCCTGATGGTGACGGAAACTGGGGACTTGGGACAAAGCCGACTGCACAGGCTTCTTCTCACTCTCAGCCTTAAGAGTCTTGGCACTGGATGCTCCTTTTCTCCCCTGCACTTCCTCTGTGTTTAACCCCCACTTCTGGCCAGTCCAACTGCACACTCCTTAAGTCTTGCCCACTACCCTCTACTCAAAACCTTCCTTCTTGCTGGTCCTCGTTGCCTTTTCCTAGAGTTCACAAGGTTATTTGATAAAAATTCTGCAACTCTCAAAAAAAAAAAGAAGTCTGTTTGCATTTAACTATGCATCCATCAATCCTTTTAAGGCCACGTCTTTGCTTATGTGGTCATGAGTATACAGTGATTCATTTTCTCTGCAGCTTTAGAACTGTGCTGCCTCCAGGTCTTTAGAAGACCACCAGGGACAGACTCACCGAAATGCAAAAGCAAGGTTTAATCATACAGTACAAACCATGGTAGGGATCTCGTCTCGCACACCAATGCAGCCGGGTCAGAGGAGGTGCCCCACCATTCTTAAGCAGGGGCAAAAAAACACAATCTACAGTTATGGGCATAAAGGATATGGGTGACCCTCTGATTGCCTCCAGCCTAGGGGACTTCCCGCTTTGCTGATAGCTACCTTGGGGCCTAGCGCAAAATGGAGTTGGTTTTGTTCCTTCATTCCCCCCTTTTCTTGTTGATTCACCCAGTCCTGGGTCTCTTACAGTTAGTTCGTAGGTATCTTCTGTCCTGAGAGGTCTGTAGTTCTGAGAGCGCTGCACCATGAGTTGGATGGTCCCCAATCTTTCCTTCCTAAACTGGACTAGACTATTGAGTGTACATAGTCCAAAAGTCAGCAGTGTCAGCAAGATTACCGCGGGTCCCGTCAGAGTGGAGGTGAGAGCAGTCAACCAGGGGGAACTATTAAACCAGGAGTCAAACCATCCTTGGTTGGCTTCCCTTTCTCTCTTTCTCTGTGTAAGTCCCTCCTGCATCGGCCATGGTATCTCTTACAAGTCCTGAATGGTCTATACAGAAACAGCATTCTCCTTCCAGAGCTGCACACAGTCCTCCCTGTTGTAGGTCCAGTCCCCTTCTGTTTTGTAAAACCCTTTCAGCCAGTGAGGAGAGGGAGCCCTGCAAGTGGAGACTGAGGTCTCTAGGCATTCTGTGTCAGCATCTATAGCTTCTCTCAAAGCAGAGTAGTGTTCACTTTGGGACAGAGAGCCAGTTCCTGTCTCCACCCTGCGAGGCTCGCCCCCAGGAGGATGCTGAGTGTGAGGGTGCTCATGGGCTCCCCTTTTATTCCAGTCCGACCAGCATCCTGCCCTACTCTATCTAGGAGACCTTGGTAGTCATGGTAAAGGAGCCGGGTACCAGTCTGATGAGGACACAATATCCGTTGGAGTCCTTTAGAACTGTTGTGTGTGCACAAGGAGTTAACCCTGAGGAGCGTGCCCACCAGGTATCATTGTGGGGATTAGGTGCTCTGCAGCAGTTGTGGGAGGATAAATTGAATTGCAAAGAAAAGCCTTGGCAGTGGGAACTTTACTTATGCAAAGCCCCTGTCCTGTTACTTGTTCAAAGGTTAGAGAATGTGGAAATGCCAGTGACTTCATCACACTTAGCCGCTTCTTGAATAAGGCTCTGGACAGCAATTCCCTCATAATAAGGGGAGCCGCGTCATAACAGAGCCAACAACAGTTGGTTAGGGTCAGCCATGAGGAGTTTAGAACCATATAAATCTTAGCCAGAAGCTCCAGGAGGGGATGCTGTTTTGGCCCTGAAGGCTTGTTGTAATAGCTAAAGCATCTGGGGCCAGTGTTTTAGTTGAAAGTGTGGTTACAGCTAGTTGTTGGGGCACCAGTCTCTTTGTGGGTGGGGGGAGTAAGATTTGGATCCAGTGCCTTATTGGGGCTTATTATTGCTGGTTTTATGGCTCTATCTTAAGCAGAATTACATAGGTGGATGGGGCATATCCCCATATCTATAGTATATTACACTCCAGGGTAGGCCTTATAGCCATCATGTGTCCTGTTTTCCCTGATTGTGAAAGTAATTTTTATTTGGTCTAGGTCACCTGCCCTGCAGGGCTTGGTGAATCTCAGGCTGAGAAATAAGGGGACCATACCAGCTTGGTCTTACATATTTAAAAGTGACCAAGTCTGGTCTACTTACAGCCCATCTCCATTCCCCATCATTAGACGTAACACAGTCCCAACTTCTGCAGGAAAGGATTCCAGGCCTCCACACTGCTTCCTCATGTGACCTGGGCACACATAAAAACCATACCTCCTGGCCTCCACCCGACCTGTTGCTCTATAGGCATAGTTCAGTTTACCAAAGCAAAAATATAGGTCAGGCCACCAGGTGTTCAATGGGACCACACAGGGAATTAGGTAAAGAGTTTCATATGGCTCTCCATCCTTGAGAACTCAAGTCAGTTCGAAGGGTACGTGGGGGCTGACTTATTTAGCAAGAGCAGAGGGAACCAACATCAACATCAACAGGATCAGGAACAATGCTTGAGCCGGACCTTTAGAGGTGTTTGGTTGCCTCCCAGGTCTCACCACAATAGCCTTTTTGTAGGGCAAAGGGATCTGCCAGGTGGGTATGTGACCAATGGGCCCAAGAGATGATGCCATCCACCTAGAGGGTGGTTGGTGTTGTCAGGACAACCATGTAGGGCCCCTTCCATCTTGGCCTTAGCGATTTTGGGCAATACCTTTGGATAAAAATCCAGTCTCTGGGCCTGAATCTGTGAGGGAACAAAGGCAGCTTCATAAATCACCCTAAGCTTAGGCCATATTGTTTTATGAACCGATTGGAGCCGCTGGATGGTGGTAAACAAGTCCTGATCATCTAAGTCAGCAAGCAGGTCAGTTTGTAAGCTAGGAATCATGGTGGGGAGGGTGCCCATACATAATTTCCAAAGAAGTCAGATCCATTTGATAGGGGGCATTTCTGACTCTAAAAAGGGTGAAGAGAAGGAGAGCTGCCCGGTCAGCGCCGATCTCCAATTTAATCAAGGTCTCTTTTAGGGTCCGATTCATCCTTTCTACCTGCCCTGAGCTCCGGGGTCCATACGCACAATGAAGTTTCCAGTCTGTCCCCAGCGCAGCGGTGCAGCGGCGAGTCCCTGACTTACCTGGGAGATGAAGGCAGGGCCATTGTCTGACCCTGTCATGACTGGGAACCCATACCTAGGCAAGATTTCTTCAATCAGCTTTTTAGACATCACCATGGCTGTTTTGTGCTTGGTGGGGAACGCTTCAGTCCATCCTGGAAGAGTATTTATAAACACTAAGATATTTATACCCAGTTTTTCCAGGTTTGATTTCAGTAAAGTCCACTTCCCAGTACATACCTGGTTGAGCTCCCCGCTGACGGGCCCCTGGGTTGGAGGGGGCGCTCACCGCGTTTGTCAGCTGGCATGCCTGGCATTGTGTCACTATCTGTTCAATAGTCTGGTTACCATCTTGAATTTTGACCTGACAGGTCCCACATTCTACGGGTCCCCACGTGTGAGGAGCGGTGTATTTTCTCAAGTGTCTCGTATCCCAGCCTCTGGGGCAGGATGACTCGCCCATCATGGCAGTTTTCCACCATTCCTCCATTTGCTGGACCGTGGGGAGAGTGTGTATGCAGGCTAGATCTTCAGGTGTGGACTTGGGGATCTGTGGCAGGCCCCTGGCTCCCGGGTCAGTTAAAGTCACCCTAGCCCTTAGGGCTAAAGCCATCTCTTTTGGTGTTTTATCAGCCAGGTTGTTTCCCAGTTGTATTCTTCCGAAGCCTTTATGATGTCTGGAGCAGTGTATTATTGTCAACTTTGTGGGCCCCAGAATGCTTGTAGGAGATCCAGAATCTCCTGTTATTTTTAAAAGCTTTTCCTTCTGCTGTTAGCACCCCCCTCTCCTGGTAGACAGCTCTGTGGATGTGGGCTGTGGCAAAGGCATACCTGCTGTCCATGTAGATGTTTGGATTTTTGCCTTTCCCCATCTGTAAGGTCTTTTTTAAGGGTTTTTAAGGCCTTTTGTGCCCAGGTCCCCTGTGGAAGGGGTTCAACCAATATTGCCTCTGTTGTTATTACTGTAGCCCCTGCATACCTTCGTCCATTCTGCACATAGCTGCTGCCATCTCTGAACCAGGTGACCTCTGTATCTGGGATAGGAACATCCTTCAGATTGGGTCTGATGCTGTGGGCCTGAGCCAATATTCCAAAACAATCGTGTAGCAGGGCCTCTAAGTCCGGATCCGGTAGTAGGGTGACTGGGTTTACTGCAGTTGGAACATGGAAGGTTATTCCGGTAGGGTTAAACAGTAGCTCCTGGTAGTGAGTCATTCGGGCATTACTCAGCCTTCTATCTGGGGGTTGCTTCAGCACTCCTTCCTATGCATGAGGGCTCGCAATAGCCAAATTTTGGTTCAGCATCAGTTTGTCTGCATCTTTTACCAATAGTGCCACTGCAGCTATGATATGAAGGCATGGGGGCCACCCAGCTGTTACTGGGTCCAGTGTTTTTGACAAATAGGCTATTGATCGCCTCCAAGGCCTCACAGTTTGGGGGAGTGCTCCCTTTGTTACCCCCTGTTCTCATCTGCAGGAGAAAGGGTTTACTCACATCCGGCAGTCCACAGTCGGGGCTTCCAGGAGCTTCGAACGCCCTTTGTCTCTCCACCCAGGTAAAGTCCCTCCTGTCGTGGCCTCATATAAAGGTTTGGAGACCTCAGCAAACCAGGGATCTATAGGCAGCAGAATCCCGCTGTCTCCAGAAATTCTCTAACTTGTTTGGCCAACTTGGGGTTTGGGATCTTTAGCACAGTCTCTTTATGGGCCTCAGACAACCATCTCTGCCCTTCCTTAAGAACTTATCCCAAATAGGTTACCTGTCATTGACAGATCTGAGCCTTCTTTGCTGATGCTCAGTCCCTCTCAGGCAACTTTCTCCATCCTCCGTGGCAAGCAACAGGTCATCCACGTATTGTAATAGACTTGCCTCTGGGTTTTGGAGTTGATATTCCCCCAGGGCTCCATGCAGTGCCTCATCAAAGATGGTGGGAGAGTTTTTAAAACCTTGAGGCAGGCAGGTCCAAGTCAACTGCCCACTGATTCCAATCTCTGGGTCGTGCCATTTGAAGGTGAAGTAGGCCTGGCTCTTAGTGGGTAATGGCAGGCTGAAGAATGCACCTTTGAGATCCAGTAGAGTGCACCATTGCCAGTAGGAGGCGGGGTACTCAACAGTGTAAGGGTTAGGGACAGCAGGGTGTATGTCCATTACTCTTTTGTTGACTTCCCTCAAGTCCTGCACTGGGCAGTAGTCATTAGTTTGAGGCTTTTTAACTGGCAACAGGGGCATGTTCCAGGCACGCTGGATAGGTTTTAGGATCCTAAGCTTCCATAGCCTCCATATGTGAGGGGTGATGCCTCTCTTTGCTTCCAGTGGCATGGGATACTGGTGGACCTTAACGGGATCCGCTCCTGCTTTGATCTCGAGGTAGACCCCGCCTTGTGAAGGGCCAGCCCCATGCCTCCAGTCTCTGCCTGAGCCAGAGGGAACCGCTGGGGCCAGTTCTCTGTATCAGACTCTGGTGTTCTTGGTTCCTGGTAGAGTCTGTATTCCTCAGACAGGTTACTAGTATCCAAGATCCTGACTGGCTCTCCACTCTGATGGACCAGTTTGGCTCCTTTCTCAGGGAAATGAATGTGGGCTTTTATTTTAGATAAGAGGTCTTGGCCTAGCAGAGAGTAGGGGCATTCAGGTATTGCTAGAAATGAATGGGTTACCCATCTACAACGAGCATGGAAACAGATTCTTTCAAATGAATAAAAAAGGGGAATCTGTAGTGTAGATAGAGCAGGAAATTTATAGAATAAGAATGAATGCAACTTGGTGTAAAGTAAAAGCATTTCTTCTTGTGTGTGGTGTGGAAAATTACTAAGGTGAAATATTAAGATGTAGTAATAGGAGTGGTGGGACCATTTGCCCGCTTGAAGGCTGCCACACCCATCTGGCCCTGCCAGGGGAGGCTGCACCCAGCAACCGTGGAAACGAAGTAATCTTGCCACACAAGAGGGACCCCACCCTTCTGTAGCCAGTTGCTACTGATAATCTAGGACATCTGGTTATCGGAAGGATCAAATGAGGGGCAGTTTCGAACTGGAATAAAAGAGAGGGCTGAAGCAGGACAGTTATCTCACTTCTTACAATGGCTCTGGCATCAGGCCTCTGTGGAAACAGAGATCCTCCAAGCCTGCCTCCCGAAAAGCAACAATATTAAACGCCTTGCCCAAACATTTAATGCTCTGTCTCTTGAGTACAGAGCTTCATCTCCCGAAAACAGACATTTAATGCCTTGTATCCCGAATGCAAAGCCTCATTTCCTGAGAGTGGACATTGAAGGTCTGTCTCCCAAGAACAGACAAGATACTCTGCCTTTCCGAACGCTTTGCCATCCCGAGAGCAAAGCTTCGTCTTTGAGAGTAGAGAACTAAAAGCCTTGTCCCCCGAGACTCGGTCACCCAAAAAGCCGAGTCCAAAGGCCCTACATTCTGAGATAGATTAGCATCAGGCCACAGACTACGCGGTCAAGGATTGATCCAGCACCCCTACCAGCCTGGATCAGGACATCGGAACCTTATCTCCCGAGCTCAGACTACGGGGTCAAGAGTAAATCCTTGCTATCCAGCCCCCAGTGCAGTCAGGCGTCCAGCCCAAAGAAATTTAAAAAGCCCCCTTTTAAGATGAAGAATATTAAGTCGTATGATGCTATTTCATGCGTGTATGAGATGTTAAGAGAAAAGCATAGACGTGTTAATACATATGCTTAGTGTGTGAAATGTTAAAAGATATCTTATGGATAACTGATAAGATTAGGAAATGTTAATGGATAAGTTAAGGTTAAGAAGTGTTTTATGGATAAGTGATAAGTTAGATTAAGGTTATGAATTGGCTATCTGTATTAGGTTTAGTAGGATTAATAATTGTGATATTGAAGTGCCTGTGTGTTGCCAATCATCAATCCCCCATGCCTATTAAGATTGTAAACCCCACCCCGATGCCTTGGATATTGAAGTTGCTAGTAAAGAATCATCATAAAAACAATTCTCTTGCTTGGTCTGGTCACTCATCGCTCTCTGGGGAGAAGGGCACAGAGCCATCATAGATATTACTCTAAAAGAACCTGGAGCTGAAGCCCCCAGCTCATAACATCATCCCATTCCCAAGTCCACTGTTCTTCAGGCAGTCCACGAGTAAGATTTGGTCCCTATGGCCCCTTGGACCCAGATAATTTTTGTGGACATGGGACCCCCTGGTTTTAATAAGACTGAGTTTTCTGCTCCTGTATCTACCATGAAATCAATAGGTTTCCCCTTCACCTTTAGGGTTACCTTGGGCTCAGGGAGGGGCTCTGAGCCCCATCGTCCCTAGTCGCTGTCTTCTGCCCAGGCTGCTGGAAGCATTCAGGCTGGGCAGCCCCCTTTTTAGGACAGCCCTAAACCCAATGCCCTCATTCCTCACAATAGGCACATTGGTTCCTGCCTACCTTGGGCCTGGGTCTCAGGCTCCTTTTAGCATCTTGATATAGTTTGGGGGTCTGGTGCCTGTCACCATCAGGATTTCTTTCAAGTCTTATCTGTGTTGTGCTTGCTGCTGTTCCAGGATCCGGGTCAAGTTCCTTTCCTGCTTTCTGTCTTGTTTTTCTCTCTCCTTAACCTCTCCCTCTCCCTTCTTTCTTCCTTCTGTTCTTCCATCTCCCTCTTATTGTAAACCGTTTCAGCCACTGCCACTAATTCTCTGTTATTTTTTCTCCTACCCTTTCTAAGTATTGCTAATGGTTATAGTGAGCTATTGCCGAACTGACCTCATAAAGATGTATCTGTCTGCAAGAAGGTACATTTTGAAATGGCCTTAGCCCTTGAATATACCTCCCTTCCCAAGATGCCTGATGGTCAAGCCAAGAATAGCCCTCTGAGCAAGCCCTTGGTGTTCCACCATGATCCAGGTCACCCTCCTGGAACACATGGCCAAGATGAATGTTTGGCTCTGAGGAACAATTCTGCTGGTGATATTGGAAAGTGAAGTTTTACTGGGGTCTCTGGGGATGGCCCAGACCACAGACTAAGCCAGGCTGACAGAATGTGTCCTGTTCTGAGACCTCCATTCCACTGCCAAGGTGAGACCATTTTTCTAAGTGGAGCAAGACACTTGCAAGACAATTAGGATATCGTACTGCCCTCTCTCCGAGCAGCCCTAGGCCTCACTGGTAGATAAACTGTCTCCTCCTCTGTGGAAGTTTGTGTTTACTGTGACTAAAATTCTCACAGCAATTCTTTCAGGAAAAATTCCATAATTTAAGCCCCCCCCCGCGTGTGTGTGTGTGTGTGTGTGTGTGTGTGTGTGTGTGTGTTGTGTGTGCGTGTACCATAGCATACAGGTGAAGGTCAGAGAACAAGTTGCATGAGTTGGTCCTCTCCTTCTATTGTGCAGTTTCCAGGTATTGAACGCAGGTCATCAGGCTTGGCAGCAAGCATCTTTCTCAGCTGTACCATCTTGCTAGCCCAAATTCTAATATTTTACCTTGTTTAAAATAAACCCAAGGCCCCATCCCTCTAACTGCCTTGGTCCCCAACAGAGAAACCCAAAGCATAAACACCTGTAAAAATTTTAAAACTGATACATAACTGTATGTAGTTATGGGGTACAGCATGGTAATTCAGTACACATGCACAATGTGCAAGGTTCAGCCCAGCACAATCAGTGTTTCCACCTTCTTACTCCCCATCCCCTTGCAATGGTGCCTTCCAGCTCCTCTTCTAGGTCATTACAACATGTGCAGTAAATGGCTGTGAATTAGCATCGCCCAGAAGTCTGTAGAACACAAGGACTTAAGCCCTAGCCAACTGTATGTTGGTGCCATCGCCCTCTTCCCTCCCTCCTCCCTCCCCACTCCCAGCCCCTGGTCTCTAGTAAGCACCATTTCACTCTCTACAAGAAATCAACTTTCTAGCTCCTGTATAAGAGTAAGCTGGAAAAGAACATGTCTTTCAGAGCATGGCTTATTTCTCTTAGTGTCCATCCATGTTGCACAACTGGAAGGATTTCATTCCTTCCTTAGCTAAATGCTATGCCATTTTAAGCTCTGCCTCATTTTATTTGTTCGTCCATCACTGGACGCCTTGGCTGATTGCATACCTGGCTATTTTGGTAGAGCAGCAGTGAACACAGAATGTTCTCTCTGATGTCTCTGCCACGCTGACCTTCCCCACTTTGCCTATCAGCCTAGTAGTGAGCTTGCCGGATCGTATGGTCATTCTATTTTCAACTTTTCGAGGACTCTCCATACTGTGTTCCATAAAGGCTGCACTAATCTACACTGGGTAGCAATGTATATGAGTATCCCTTTCTTTCCCTCCTTAGCACTCATTTACAGACTGATTATAGCCATTCCACCTAGCATGAGTTCCTATTTCACCGTGGTTCTGATTGGCATTGACCTGAGGTGTGCTGGATGTTGAACCCTGGTTATCTGCGGCTGTCCTCCTGTCCTCCAGTTGTCTCTCCACTCTGCTCTTTTTTCCTTTCTCTCTTTATTTTCCTTTCTTCACAGAGTTTCTCTGTGAAACAGTCCTAGATGTCCTAGAACTAGTTCTTATAGACCAGGCTGGCCTCAAACTCATGGAGATCTACCTGCCTCTGCTTCCCAAGTGCTGGGATTAAAAGTGTGTGCCACAACCACCCATCTGTTTCTTATTTTGCCTCCAGAAGTTGCTTAGTTTGTTATAGTATAATTTGTCTATTTTTGTTATCTTGCTTTGGAGTTTTTGTTTTAAAAACCTCATTTCCTTCTTTTGCTATACTGAAGTACTTGTCTGCATTTTCTTTTAGTAGTTTCATGTCATTGGTTCATTTTGATTTAACAGTTGCATACAAGTTCTAACCCATCTTCTGTGTATCTGGGCATTGTTTATTTGTTGTTGATGCAGTGTATGTTTGAAGCATCTTTGTCCACATCTGGTTATAGGTGCATGGATTTGTTTCCAGGTTCGCCATTCTGTTTCACTGACCTGTGTGTTGGTTTTATATCAGTGCCATGCAGTTCAGGTCAGGTAGCTTTATAAGGTGTTTGACATCATTAAAACGCCTCCATCTTCCTTCCTTAGTTCCTGATTGATTTGTTGATTTTTGGTCTGCCATGGTTTGTCTTTCCCCATCTGTGCCTTCCCCACACTCTCCTTCTCACCTCTGCCCACCAGCAGAGGAGCTCCAGAACACAGCTTCATGCTTGACCAGGGGAAGCAGAAGTTGGAATATTCCCATTAACTATCCTTGAACCCATAACAATTGTTCTCTTAAAGAGGGGACAGTCTTAGCTGACCAATGCTGGTTCCTGGAGATGGTTTTCTTCCCTTCTCAAAGAGGCATCTGTAACCTAAGAATGTATAGAAGAGATCTAGTTTTGAATGAAATTCTGAATGTGTAGTTTATTTCATGCTACATGAGCCTCAGATAAAAGGAGCATTGGGAGTTGCGGCAGAGAAGGATCCAGAAATTTCTGAACCACTGGAGTCTCAATGAGGGCACAGAGGGCTCAGTGCACACTGCTTAGGCCTTTGTCACAAGGATTTGACAATGACTTGGTAAGCTTCCTTATGTTATACCCAGGCGTGCATCCCTGAAGTTATAATGGAGCCATAAATGGTAGACCACCTCCCAGAGCCTTTGCCTGATGGAGGAAGGTCATTGGTTAATTATAATAAAGAAACTGCTTGGCCCTCATAGGTGGGAGGAGTAAACAGAACAGAATGCTGGGAGGAAGAGGAAGTGAGCTCAGAGGCCATGCTCCCCTCTCCCGGGCAGACGCACGTGATGAAGCAAGCTGCCAGGTCAGACATGCTGAATCTTTCCCAGTAAGACCAGTGCTACACAGTTTATTAGAGATGGGTTGATTGGGATATCAGAATTAGCCAGTAAGGGCTAGAGCTAATGGGCCAAACAGTGTTTAAACGAATACAATTTGTGTGTTATTTCTGGTGTAAAGCTAGCTGTGTGGGAGCCGGGCTGTGGGAAGAGGCCCACAGCTCCTTCAACATTTGCCTATTCCCGTGACAAATGTGCTTCCTCCAACATGAAGTCCAAACTCTAGAAAATGACTACCAGCACTCATCTGGCCTTTTGCTGTAACGCTGTTGCTGACAAAAGCATGTCCTTGGCATCCGTGGTTTCCAAGAAAGACAATGTCGCTGTGATGAGGGAGGCCTGTGTCAGACCTGGGTTTCTGGGTTACCCAAAGAGCAGCCGTGGCTCTGACAAGCCAGCTCTCAATGGAACTGTCTCCTGTCCCTCAGTTCTTTCTGAAGCCACTGGAGTGGCTTCCTGGCCTCCTTGAGTAGATAATTCCAGCTGAGGTTTAAGATACAAACTTTTTCTTTTGTGATTTGGAATATTCTAGAATTTTGAGGGACAGAAATTACCTCTGCTATTTCACAAGCCTTTTCTTGAGAGCTACACGAGAATATGCACATAAAACTGCTGAAGGTATTACCACTGCACTGCTCACACTTCAACACGGGGGTCAAAGGTTAACCAAGGGCTGGGGAGTAGCTCACTCGGTAGAGTGCTTGCCAAATATGCCTGAAGCCCCGAGTTCAGTCCCCAACACAACAGAAACCAGGCATGCCTGTAATCATGGCTCTGGGGAGATGGAGACAGGAACAGAGGTTCAAGATCATCCTTGGGCTTTATAGCAAACGCAAGCCTAGACTGGGATACACAAGACCTTATATTCAAACACCAAAATGTTAAATAAAGACAAAATGTTTAGAAGTCAACAATCTCATAGAGAAGTTTCCTGTCTGACTTCTAGCAATCTCTTTCCCCGACTTGCTCTTCTAAGGAAACCAAGGAGGCAGTAGGTTGCTCTCTGTGTGGTATATAGTGCTGCTGCTGGACTCCATTTATGGAGAAACCTTAACAGTACTCCACTGTCCAGGTCTTCTCCAACCCATCCCCTCCAGGGCATGTCACATGACTTTCAGGTGCCAGCATTGGCCTTTCTGGGAGTGGAGTGCTTCTCTGGCTTTCTTTACCTGGCCATAGGTCAGCCATGTGATGGGCTATGGCCCCAGGTGAAACCCTGTAGGGGATGACACATGAAAGTTGGTGTCTTGTTCCTGTATGGTTTCCAACACACTCCACACTGTGTGCTGGTTCTCGTTTATACTCCAGCTGCCCACAGTGCCTCTCTTTGCAACACTCTGACATGGGCTGTCTCTATTACCCTCCCTGCAACTTCCCTTTTCCATGACTGGTGTTTCTGTCACCTCCCAAAGAAACAATACACTCAGGGTCTACATCAGAGGAAGCCAAACCTACATACTGTTCACACAGTGGGCAGTCTCATCCAGGCTGCCTGCAAACTCCCAGAGATCTGTTCTGCCTCTGCCTCCCAAGTTAGGCAGGCTGCCCGCAAACTCCCAGAGATCTGTCTGCCTCTGCCTCCCAATTGTAGAATTAGAAGTGTGCACCACCACATCAGGCCATAATTCTTTTTTATAAAATATTTATTTCATTTATTCTGTCTGTGTGTATGCCTGCAGGCCAGAAGAGAGCACCAGACCCCATTACAGATGGTTGTGAGCCACCATGTGGTTGCTGGGAATTGAACTCCGAACCTTTGGAAGAGCAGGCAATGCCCTTAACCTCTGAGCCATCTCTCCAGCCCCAGGCCATAATTCTTGTGTTGATAAAAGCAACAGGAATTGTCTTGTACACTGAGCCACTATCAACAATGTTATGTTCCATGTCAATGCATTCAACTCATTATTGAGGCTGTGACATACTTTGACTTACTTGCCAGTGAAATGGCTATTGAATAAAAATATTTATTGGTAACAAAAAAAATATTTATTGGTATTAATGATAGCTATATATTTGTAATTTTGTTTAGAAGTAAATTTATTGCATATTCTATCTTTATCCATGGGAGGGGAAGAAGCCGATTTCTAAGGCAGTTCCTGCTACATAATGTCAAATTATCACTGAGGTCATCTCTCCTAATTTTTGCATGTTAACTACCAAGAGAAGGCAGACACACCTCTTTCTAACCACACTGGGAAGAGGAAAAGCCGAAAGGGAACAAGAAGTGGTTTGCTTTCAACACCCCCAGTTCCATGTCGTGGAGTCAGCGGAATCCTTTCCTTTCTTTGGCCCATACCTGTCTTTTGTTGCTGTTTTTAAATCTAGGAGGAGGCAGGGTGAAATGACAATAATGCATCATTTTATATCTGATGTCATAGTATGTCTGCTTGGAGTGGGTTAGCTGGCTAACCATTTGAAGCCTTATATAAGACAGAACATAAGCTCCTATGTTGTATCAAAATTAGCTTCAGATATAATAAAGCCTGAAGTGAGAGGAACGGAATCACAGATGTGCTAGAAGAAAACAGTGCCAATGTGATCACATGAAACTTGGAAGGCAGCGTGCCTGCCACGCCTGGTGGGACAGGGAAAAGGACAGGAACTGGCCCTCTCAGGTAGCATAGAGGCTTCTCAATCTCAGATAGTCCACACCTACATACACAGCAAAGGGAGGAAAGTCTAGCTCCTCCTTTCTTTCCTTGGAAGGCATATCAGAAAAAGGAATAAACACAAGATATCACATTTCTGTATGGCAAGAAATTGCAACTAAATAAAGCACTGAGAAAACACTTGTGAAATGCAATAAGAAAACATTCATATTTTACATGCTGAATAAAGAAGACACTGTGAGCATGGCAGGAGGCTTGAAAACTAGGGCACAGAGTGGCTGAAGAGATGGTTCTAGGGTCTGGACAGGTCCTTGGAGAATACGGCCATCCCTGACATCCAGCACAAAGGCTTCAGTAGAAAGAGGCAGTCGGTGCCTTTGGTGAGAGCAAAGTCAATGAGTTCATGGAGCCAGAGGTCAGCTAACAACACACTGAAGCAGGGTGAGTGAGGGGTGAAAGAAGTCAACCACCCACGCTAATTATTCTTCAGGACTTTGGTTATAATGAGAAGAAAAAACTGAAGATGGTGTAGGGGATCCTGATTAAACTTGCTGCCCTATGTAGGCATTCTTCGTAAGCATTTGCAAGTCACTATCCTCAAGTGCACATCAAAAGACTGGGCTTTTACCTGAAGCTCCCTGGAAGCCTGCGAGAGGGGAACTCCTGGCGCCCCTAGGGGCTGGTGTGGTGGCAGCAGAGTGGCAGAAAGGGCAGGTGAAAGGGGAAGGGGAGCAGACACAGAGCAAGCCTACTTACAGGTTCCCCTCACGCCCTCCCAGCAGCAAGAGGAAGTACTTCTCAGCATCAATAAGCCACGCCCTACTACTTCCGGTATTGATTTGTGTCACAGGCAGTGAAAATCCTTGATTTCACACAGTGCTAGGCTACACAGGCCTACCAAAAGGGTGTGGTTTGTGCTTTGCGACTGAACCCAGCTTACCTGGCGATTTGCTACAGATTTGCTCTAAGTCTGTTGTGAGGGCCAGGGAGCAACAGGTGCTTCAAACACTGAGGGTCAAACAAGGGTCCTAGGCCGTGGAGATCCGGCCATGATGGTCTGAGCTGCAGGACCCTTTCTCTGGACAGCAGCAGCTTCCCTTTGTTGCTGAGTTGTTTGCTCTGGGTGCTGGCGCTGCTGTTGTGTTTTCTGAGTTCTTGTTACTGTCGAGATCACTGAAGTGGGTCTCTTTGGGTTTCATTCCCAAGGGAATCAAATCGGGTAAGGGAAGGTCTGGGCTTCTGGTTCAGCAAAGGTGAGCTTGATGTCTGGCCTGGTTTCCTGTGAATCACCTTGAATGGTTTTCTCGACAACACATACATTCTAAGTTCACTTCTAGCCCTAGAATATAAAGGGCAGAGGACTCAAAACTGAGACAGGATCTAGCCTATACTATCAGAAGACATCAAGGGAATTGCTCAGGCTTCACCTCCTCCATAAGAAAGTGTTTTCAAGCATGTGCCCTGTGTTCTATACACCAAGGGCAGCACAACAGACCCAGAGAGAGAGAGAGAGAGAGCACCTCCTCCATAAGAAAGTGTTTTCAAGCATGTGCCCTGTGTTCTATACACCAAGGGCAGCACAACAGACCCATAGACCTGTGGAAGGTGTAGGCAGGGACCAGAGCCTGGAACTTCTCAGAAATGCTCCTGGCTGTGGGCACCAGCAGCCCTGCCTCAAGGTGAAGAAGTTTGATTTAGAAGATTAAGCTCTGCCAAGCCAGGCCCTCTGACTCCACAGCAGATGTCATCCACACACTACGCTGAGGGTAGAAGCTGGAAGTGGCTTGGAAACCGGGAGAAGTCAGGCATTTTGATTTGGTTGGTGCTCACATGATGAGAAGTTCTAGGGACTGAGTTTAGATAGATCTTGGCCTGTTTTTTGTTTGTTTGTTTGTTTGTTTGTTTGCTTGCTTGCTTGTTTGGTTTTGTTCTATTTGTTTTTAAATGTATTTACTTAGAGGAATTATATGTCTAATTTGAATATACCTAACAGATAATGGTACCCTGATTCTCAAGTGCCTCTACAGATCTGAGAGTATGGCATTTAACAAAAGAGCTTCTTATGACAGGGAGGTATGCCAACTCCTGCAGCATCCTATAGCTCCTACAAGAAGATACATGGTTACAAAAGACCTTCCACCTGGAGGCTTGCCTTTGGGTATGGCAAAGACACCCACACAGCAAAAAGCTGCCTTCCACCTCATCAACTTCCTGGACACAACAGGGGATAGATTGCCTCATCCTACCAAGACAGGTAGACTGAATCCTACCCCTGCAGGAAAATCTTCGGGCCTCCTAGACTCAGCAGCTGAAGGCAAGTACTGCTTCTAAAACCAGTGTTCACCAAAGACCACAGAGAGATTTGGGATTGCCTGCTTAGCTAAAAAGCTGTCTCATTTCTGCTCATTTATCTCTCAGATCTGTCTGATGGCATTTGATGACTTAAGGTACTGATAGCTCATTACTTCACTTGTTAAGTTTCCTGCTAAAATTACAAACAGGTGTGCTTCTTTCAAAGGCTTCATAGCCCAAAATGAACAGGTTTCAGACGTATCTTCAGAGGTTCAGAGCTTCCAAATTCCTTTAATTGTCTTCCAAATGTTTATGCCTTTTAACCTAAAACCATAGCCTTTTGCTATGACACCAAGATGTAAATCTGTTCCAGCTGTCTTACAGATACCTGCAGGTATCTGGGAAAAGTTCTGCTACTGTATCAAAAATCTTGTCTGGTAAAAAAAAACAGTCTCCAGAGCCTATTTTAACCCCACCCATTTTTAAGCATATTTTACAGGTCACTCCTGCTGTCCGGGTCAAGACCAACTTACAGAGGGCCTTCCAGATAACTCCAGCAACTGCACCAGCTCCTGGAACTTCACCATTGGTACCACCTCTCCTGGCTCAAATGGACACCTACCCAACAACTGAAATCTAATTTTAAAGGGCATATCTACTCTCTGGTGTCTCACTTACTCACCCATGTGTCTCCTGTACAACCAGGGCACTTCTCTGTCTCATTCTTTCTGGCAGTTAATGACTCTTCCCATGACTAGCCACATTCATAGGGCTGATAATAACAATCTATTTTTTATCCTAGCCACCTGGCTTCTCATCTCCCTCAAGGAACAGATGCCTGAGGTCTCCAGGATGGCAGTTAACTGGATGCCTCTCCAGCCACACCTCCTACTGAATGTGAGCCCACCAACTTCCAACTCTCTCCTCTCCCACATTGCTCCATGCCTGCAGGAAGTAGTCAGACTTAAGCCAGCAGCTCTATACCCAAAGAGTCTGGGATGTTTGGGTTAAGGCTTATCCCCTGCCCCTGGCATCCATATATCCAAAGAGCCAGGCATGTTTGGGTGGAAGTCCCATCCCAAGCCCCCACCCCTGGGAGTTGCCTCAGTTCAGACTCCACCTCTGAGAAAGTCCTCCAAACAGTGACTCCTCCCCAGAGAGAGTCAAGACCACTCTCACAGGGTACTTAAACTACTCCCAGAGAACAAACACATGGTTTTCTGGTCTTTCCCCATTTCCTGGGGGGGGGGGGCTGGAAAGCCTCCTGGGAGTGTTGGTATCCATTAAACCTGGGCCTTTTCTAATTTGGTTTGGTTTGGTCTGATTTGGATTATTGCATCGGTGGAGAGGTTTATTGGGGTGCAAAAACTTTTCACTTAACGGCAGGGTTTGTGGATACCTAAAGATACATCCTGTGTAATCTTCACTATGTGAAAGGAGGAAGCTGTACATTTTAAAAGATTGACTTTGTTTACATTTGTATGTGTGTATTGTGCATGTGTGTGTGCGTGTATGTGTGTGTGTATGAGAGAGAGAGAGAGAGAGAGAGAGAGAGAGAGAGAGAGAGAGAGAGGTGGGTGCCTATGAAGGCTAGAAGAAAGTATCGTGGTGTAGTGAGGAGCGGCGGGCTGCTTCCTAGCGCCTGGCCGCCCTCACGGCTAGCTGTAGTTGGAGCCACAGGCCGCTTCCCGCCACCTGGCTAGCTTTACCCAAAATAATTACTCGGAAACTGTATTGTTTTAAACACTGCCTGGCCCATTAGTTCCAGCCTCTTATTGGCTAAGTCTCACATCTTGATTAACCCATTTCTAATAATCTGTGTAGCACCACAAGGTGTGGCTTACCAGGAAAGATCTTAACCTGTGTGTGTCGGGTGGGAGAATCATGGCTACTGCCTGACTCCGCCTGCCTAATTTCTGTCCTATTAAAGAGCCAAGGCAGTTTCTTTATTAATTAACCAATGAAATCAACAGATTGATATATGATACTCCCACATCATCGGGGTCTCTGGAGCTGGAGTTACTGGTGGTTGTGGGTTACCCATATGGATGTTGAGAACCAAACTCAGGTGCCCTTTAAAAACAGTAAGCAACCACTGGACCATATCTCCAGCCCAAACACTACATACTTTAAAGAAAAATGTTACTGAACCCTCCATTTCTTTCTTTTCTTTTTCTTTAAAAGAAGTATGTATAGGACTGGGGAGATAACTCAGTCAGAAAACTGCCTACTGTGCAAGCATGAGGACCTGAGTTCAATCCTCTAACACCCGTGAAGAAGATGGGCATGTGGCACACACCTGTAATCCCAGCTGGGGGTGGGGGCTGAGACCAAGATCCACCTGTAGCCTTGCCAGATAGCCAGTCTGGCCAAACTGACAAGTTCCAGGCTTAGTGAAAGGCTTACCTCAGAAAATAAGGTGTAAGTGAGAAGAAGACACTTGGTCCTTCTGGCACATGCATACCTGCACATGCACACCTGCACATGATGCACACCTGCACATCATGCACACCTGCACATCATGCACACCTGCACATCATGCACACCTGTACATCATGCACACCTGCACATCATGCACACGTGCACATGCACACATGCATATCATGCACACTTGCACATCATGCACACCTGCACATGATGCACACCTGCATATGATGCACACCTGCATATGATGCACACCTGCACATGCACATCTGTGTAGGGCCAGCCATGACAAGCTCAATAGAGGCCTGAGTCTCAGCAGTTTTCCCTAAGGCAATACCTGGTTGCAAGAAAGACCATAAACTGAGACCACCCAGGCACCACCCAGGAACAGACCATCCAAAGGAAATTCCTAACATTCCAACCATTGTAGATAGGATCACCTGCCAGCATACACCCATCATTTTTCACCAGGACACCCCTAGACAAATGTCAGCCAATCAGGGGTCCTGAACCTTAGAAAGCCCTCACTTCCACCCTTGCTACTATAAAAACCCAATTCTAACAGAGCTTGGGGCTCTCCGATCCCTCCAATACATTGGACACATGGAGAGTCCGAGTTCGCAAACTTGTATGAAAATAAAGGCTCTTTGCTTTTATATACAGGACTTGGTCTCCTGGTTGGTTTTGGGGGGACTCCATGATCTAAGCATAACAACCTGCACCTGCATACGTGTGTGTGCTAACATGCACACTCACATGCACACACAGAGGAGATAAATACAGGGGATTTGATGGCTTTAAAGACTTGGAAACAACTCTGATAGAATTTACTAGTCACCGTCATCTCTGTCTTCCTCCTTACTCGTTTTATTTTTCAGTCCTTGTCTTTCTCCTTTTACAAGCTGGACAGCTCTCCTTGCTGCCCCGAGCTTCTCTTCAGCTCTGAAATAGCCTTCATGTTCCTCACCTCAGTTGCTTGCTTCACCCACACATCTCTCCTGGGTTCTTGGCAACCTCACCGATGAAGAGGTTTGGATGTTCACACTTGGAAGTGGGGGCAGTACTCAGAACAAGAAGGCTGAAGCAGGCCTCGTGGTCGTATCTGGGTCCTTGAACTTCCTTTTGGTTTCCTGTAGGAAAGAGATGGGGTTTCCTCTTTTGTAAAGGGTATTGTCCACCTTTGCCAAATATTATATTTTTTCAGCACACTGATCTTCCTCTTCTGAGTCCATGGACGACTCTGAGATTCCTGCTGTTTTCTCTCCACTTGCAATCCTCCTTCAAGGCTTACAAAGGATGCTGGAAAGCGACTTTGTGGTGTGGTTTCTTAGGAGTTTCTGTGCTTGTTGTTGCTTCTACATAGCAAAGCAGGAACTCCCAGTGCCCACCAGGCTCTTCCATGCCCCAGCTCTGTCTCTGTGGAACACGGCATGCAGTCCTGAACTCTAAAGAGCATCTCCCTGGGTCTGAACCTCCCTTGCTGCAGCCCTTGGGTCAGAGGAGCTGGGTCCACCAGTGATGGGTATGTGAAGCACTGTTACTATGCTGTTAATTCTTATAGAGTCCCTTTGGTCATATGACAACACAGAGTAATTACCGCTGGATAAAGCCCACAGGTGAAAGGGAGGTAAATTTATGACAGAGAGAATTAATGGCAGTCTGCACAGCCATTCTCTGGTTTTAGCCTCCGTCTGTGTGTCTGTGTTTCACTCACTGGTATTTTCATTCAAGCACTTACAGAAGCAGTGAGAGACCTCACGTAAGAGCAAACACTGGCTGCATAGTGAAGCATTGCTTGCCCTATTCCAGCCCATTAAAGTTTTCTTCGTAAATTGCTTCCTCGCTGTGTCTGGGGCATAATAAATATTCACTGAAGGAAGGAAAGAAAGAAATTGCACATGGGAGAGGAACGTAAATGCTAAGATTTCCAAACCTAACTCTTACTATCGCCACTCCTACAGGCTGATGGGAAACTGATCTATTCATCAGTGGATGGAAGACTTTCAGAGAGAGTGAAATGTATGGAAACTCTTACTCTCTTGGGTCCCCAGGATAAACGGATTCAGCACAATCTATGGGCTCATAAGAATGCCTGTCACATCGGTGCCCAGTGCTTCTGTGGATATGTACAATAATAAAAAAAAGAAAAAGAAACTTCTGAGTACAGAGGAGACCACTTTCCAGTTAGGAGAGCCAGGTGTTGAAACAATCCTCATGCCCTTTCTCATCCAGTGCCAGGGAGTGATCCTGCCCTTTACACGTCTGTCTCTATGGTGCTCATGGTGCCGCACTTAGAATAAACGCTTGCTCTGTATACTGAGCAGTTTGTAGTTGCCAGTGCGACTGATCTCCTACCTCTGCATCTCATTCACACCAATCACTTTGAGAGCCAGGAGAGGAAACTGAGAGTCAGAATCAGCCCCCAGAGTGATGTGGCCAATCCTTATAGGATGTGACTCACACAGGATCAGCCAGGGGGTTCTGGCACTAACATGGGCCTTGCTACACATGGAAAACTGCCTTTCTCAGAGCCAGCTAATGCCCTGAGATCAACCGAGATCACTTGTGAACACCTTTTGTGGATGTGAACTACACTCCTAGCTGACTCTTACATTGGGCTTCCCACTCAGGCCCCTGCATGAGGTCCACTTCTCTTCTCACCCCAAGCTGAGGACCAGACAACCGGGAGTGGCCCTGCTGCTCTAGAACCTGCTGGCCCACTGGATTATTCAGACTAGTGCAACCTAAGCCTCCTCTACTCTTCACCTTCCCTGGAAACCACAGTCAGGCCCTTGCGACATGTCCCCTCCTCTTGGAATCTGAGTTACACCTTTCCATCCTGAGTACGGAACTCTACACTTTGTTTTCTGTTTCCATGAGCACATGTATAGTTGTGTTGGCATGGATATGTGTAGGGGCAGTGTCTGTAACTTGTCTGGAGCCCACTGGATTGACTAGGCTGTCTAGTGAGTCCCAGGATCTGCCTCTCTTCGCCTTTCCAGAGCTAGCATTACAAGTGTGTGGCACTGTGACAAGCTTTTAATTTTTTTTTAACAGATGTTAGAGTCAAACTCAGGTCCCCATGTCTGTCAGTCACTTTACAACTGACCCATCTTCTCAGCCAAACCCTGTGCTCTGATACCTATACCTAAGCTGACTCCAATCAAATAAACAGGACCAGAGACTGGAGAGAAGGCTCAGTGGTTAAGAACACAAACTGCTCTTTCAGAGGACCTGAATTTAATTCCCACCATGCATTTGGAGTACTCTGTGGTTTGTGGGGCATCCAATTCCTCTGGCCTATGCAGACACCTGCATGCATTTGCACATACCCTCCCATACAAATATAATTCAAAATAGCAAAAGTAAAAATTTAAGAAACAGACCAGAATGTTTGGGGAAATCCTTAGACTTTATTATTGGTATTGGTAGTCTCAAAGACAAGACTTCAAAAACTCATGTTGGCTTCCTATCACTATAACAAACACCTGACATAACCAATTTAGAAAGATAAAAGATTTATGTGGGCCTAGTTTTATAAGTCTAAATCCATTATGAACAGGTCCTATTGCTTTGGGCCTGTGGCAATATAGTGTGGTATCTTCATGGTAAAGGCGTGAAGAAGTACGGAAGGAACCCTTGTCCTCTTGCTGAGCAGGGAGAAAAGAAAGGACAAGTGGCTTGGCTTCTGAAGTCCCATCCAAGCGGATTGCAACAACCAAAGGACCACTTTCAACGCCTGACATTTCCCATGAATGAGGACCAGGTTGTTAACATGTAGGCCTTTGGGGTAAACTCAGAATCCTAACCACAGGGGAACCTAAGGATGAAGAGGAACTGTAGCCAGAGACAGCCATCCCTCATTTACCATTTAGGTTTGATGATGCTGTGCTGGCAAGGAAGGAGGCTGTCGGGATGTATAATAATATTAATTTACATAGGCAGAGGTGGGTAGATATCTGAGTTTGAGGCCACTTTGTTTACAGAGTGAGTTCCAGGGCAGCCAGAGAACCTCTGTCTGGAAAAACTGAAAGAAAGGGGTGCGAGTCTGGGATCTCCAAGG
>NC_022020.1:6558992-6562700 GCF_000317375.1 Microtus ochrogaster
TAGCCTAGAAGAGGCTAGATAGAAATGGCCAAGCAGTGATTAAATGAATACAGTGTCCGTGTAATTATTTCAGGTAAAGCTAGCCTTGTGGGCAGTGGGGTGCTGGGGACGCAGCCCCGCCGCTCCTATTACAACACCAGAGACCTCTGTGAAACTGGGCCCAAGCCAGGGACCTCCGTGGAAGCAGGCCCAAGCAAGGGACATCTACAGAAACAGGACTGAGCCAGTGACGTAGGCCAGAGCAGGCCTGAGACAGTGAACTTCACAGAAGCAGATACAAGGGAGCAACCACTGAGGGAACAGGCTGGAACCAAAGACCTCTATGGGTCTGGGCACATCTGGGACCTCCAAGGGAGTAGGCCTGAGCCAGGACCTCTGCAGGTCTGGGTGTGAGTCTCGGACCTCCAAGGGAGTAGGACTTTGTGGAACTGGGCCCAAGCCAGGGACCTCTGAGGGAGCAGGCCCAGGTCAGGGATATCTATGGAAACAGGTCTGAGCCAGTGACTTTCACCAGAGCACTGAGCTAGCAAATTCCACAGGAACAGGTGCAAGGGAGCCACCATCAAGGGAGCAGGCCCAAGTCAAAGAACTCTGCACCAGGAGCAGGTACAAGAGAGCCACCGCTGAGGGAGCAGGCCCGAACCAGAGACCTCTGCCTGATCAGGTATGAATTAAGTACCTCTGAGGTAGCAGGCTTGAGCCAGCAACACCCCCTGGAGCAGGCCGGATCCAGCAACCTCTGCCAGAGCAGGTCTGAGTGAGCAACCTCTGCCAGAGCAGGCCTAAGGCAGCCACCTCAGCAGAAAGATCCTCAAGCTAGCAATCTCTGTGGGAGCAGGCCCGAATAATACCTGATATTGCAGAGCGAACCCTAGGAGCGCCAAGTAACCTCAGAGACATGGAGTGACCGGTGGGGTGACTGGAACCGTGGCCCTGACTGCACCATGAGGAGCAACCATCTGAGCCTTGGAGCCACTGGCACCTGGAAGAGTGATCACCAGAGTCACAGACAGCCCCAACCACACCTATTAGAGGAAAAGATGAGTAGACAAGGTAAGAACACATGCTACACCACAAAGAGCAACACGACACCAGTAAAAACTAGTGACCCTACAACAGCAAGACTCGAACAATCAAATATAGATGAAGCAGAAGAAAATTACCTTTAAAAGTAACATTAGGAGAATGTTTGAGGCCCTTAAAGACAAAATGAAAAATAACCTCAAAGAAATGGAGAGCCGGGCGGTGGTGGCGCATGCCTTTAATCCCAGCACGTGGGAGGCAGAGGCAGCGGATCTCTGTGAGTTTGAGACCAGCCTGGTCTACAAGAGCTAGTTCCAGGACAGGCTCCAAAACCACAGAGAAACTCTATCTCAGAAAATCCAAAAAAAAAAAAAAAAAAAAAAAAAAAAAAAAAAAAAAAAGAGAGAGAGAAAGAAAAAGACAAACAAAAAATTAGAAGACATCAACACATCCCTTAAAGAAAACCAAGAAAAAGCAATCAAACATATGAAAGAAATATTCAAGACTTGAAAACTAAAATAGAGACAATAAAGAAAACACAAACCGAGGGAATTATAGAAACTGAAATCATGAGAAAACAATCAGGAACCACAAATGCAAGCATAAAGAGCAGAATACAAAAGGTAGAAGAGAAAATCTCAAGCTCTGACGATATAATAGAGGAAATAGACTCATTGGTCAAAGAAAACATTAAATCTAACAAAAGCTTAATACAAAATATCCAAGAAATATGGGACACCATGAAAAGACCAAACCTAAGAATAATAGGGAGAGAAGAAGTCCAACTCAAAAGCACAGAAAATATATTTAACAAAATCATAAAAGAAAACTTTCTCAACCTAAAGAAAGATATGCCTATAAAAATACAAGTTTACAGAACACCAAGTAGACTGAATCAAAAAAATTTCACCTCACCACATAATAATCAAAATATTAAATATACAGAATAAAGAAAGAATATTAAGAGTTGCAAAGGAAAATGCCAAGTAACATAAAGGCAGACTTATCAGAATTATACCTGACTTCTCAATGAAAACCAGAAGGTCTTTCTCAAGTGTTATGCAAATATTAAAAGACCACAGATGCCAGCCCAGACTACTATACCCAACAAAACTTTCAATCATCATAGAAGGACAAAACAAGATATTCCATGACAGAAACATATTTAACCAATACCTAGCCACAATCCCAATCTTACAAAAAGTACTAGAAGGAAAATTCCAACCCAAGGAGATAAGATTGTAAAAATTCCTTTGTTCAGACCTAATGCTTGGTGTCCTAACTATAAAAGGTGGGTTCAGAAACTAGTCTTTTGTCACAGCCTAACAAACACCATCCCTGGCTGTGGTCTCAGCTAGTTGATATGCTTCTGTGCCTTGCGGTGCTTTTTTATCTTTATTTTTTATTTTTAAGTTTGCTTCTGGTTTTCCTAGGATCTGGTTTCTGGAATAAAGTTTGCTTCTGGCTTATTAGACTTGGTGGTGTTCTCTATCTTTGTGCGACGCCCCCCCCCCGACCCAACATTAACAAAATCAGGAATAAAAACGGGAACATAACAACAGATAGGGAGGAAACCCAGAGAATAATTAGGTCATATTTCTAAAAAACCTGCACTTCACAAAATTGGAAAACTTAAAAGAAATGGACAACTTTCTGGATAAATATCACTTACCAAAATTAAATCAAGACCAGATAATCAAATTAAACAGACCTATAACTGCTAAAGAAATAGAAACAGTTATTAAAAGTCTCCCACCAAAAAAGCCCAGGACCAGATGTTTTCAACTCAGAATTCTACAAGATTTTCAAAGAAGAACTAATACCAATAGTCCTCAAATTATTCCACACAATAGAAACAGAAAGCGCATTGCCAAACTCTTTTTATGAGGCCATAATTACCCTGATACCCAAACCACTTAAACACATTACTAAGAAAGAAAATTACAGACCAATCTCATTCATGAACATTGGTGCAAAAATAATAATATACTGGCAAATCAAATCCAAGAACACATCAGCAACATTGTCCACCATGATTAAGTCGGCTTCATCCCAGAGATGTAGGGATGGTTCAACATACAAAAATCTGTCAATGCAATCCACCATATAAACAAACTGAAAAATAAAATAAAACATGATCATCTCATCAGATGCTGAAAAAGCCTTCAACAAAATACAACATCCCTTTATGATAAAGGTCTTGAAGAAAGGAGGAATACAAGGAACATACCAAACAAAATAAAGGCAATATAAAGCAAGCCAACAGCCAATATCAAACTAAATGGAGAGAATCTCGAGCAATCCCGCTGAACTCAGGAACAAGACAAGGTTGTCCACTTTCTCCATATGTATTCAATATAGTTCTTGAGGTCTTAGCTAGAGCAATAAGACAACAAAAGAAGATCAAGAGGATATAAATCGAAAAAGAGGTCAAACTCTTACTATTTGCTGATGACATGATAGTTTACATAAACAACCTCAAAAATTCTACCAAGGAACTTCTACAACTCATAAACACATTCAGTAATGTAGCAGGATACAAGATTAACTGAAAATAATTAGTAGCCCTTCTTTACACAGATGAGAAATGGGCTGAGAAAAAAAATCACAGAAACAACCCCCTTCACAATAGCCACAAATAGCATAAAATATCTTGGAGTAACTCTAACCAAACAAGTGGAAGAC
>NC_022020.1:6565088-6569756 GCF_000317375.1 Microtus ochrogaster
ATCCCTGACTTCAAACTCTATTACAGAGCTACACTACTGAAAACAGCCTGATATTAACATAAGAACAGACAGGAGGACCAATGGAACCAAATAGAAGACCCAGACATCAATCCATACACCTAAGAACACCTAATTTTTCACAAAGAAGAAAAAATATCAAGTGGAAAAAAGAAACATATTCAACAAATGGTGCTGGCATAACTGGATATCAACATGTAGCAGAATGAAGATAGAATCATATTTATTGCCATGCACAAAACTCAAGTCCAAATTGATCATAGACCTCAAGGTAAAGCCAGTCACACTGACCTCATAGAAGAGAAAGTGGGAAGTACACTTGAATGCATTGGCACAGGAAACCACTTTCTAAATATAATCCCAGTAGCATAGACACTGAGAGAAACAATTAGTTAAATGGGACCTCCTGAAACTGGAAAGCTTCTTTAAAGCAAAGGACATGGTCAACAAGACAAAACGATAGCCTACAGAATAGAAAAAAATCTTCACCAATCCCACATCAGACAGAGGGCCAATCTCCAAAATATACAAAGAACTCAAGAAATTGGTCATCAAAAGAACACATAATCGAATAAAAAATGGAGTACAGACCTAAACAGAGAACTCTCAACATAGGACTATAAAATGGCTGGAAGACACTTAAGGGAATGCTCAACATCCTTAGTCATCAGAGAAATGCAAATCAAAACAACCCTGAGATTCCATCTTACACCTGTCAGAATGACCAAGATCAAAAACACCGATGACAAATTATGCTGGAGAGGCTGTGAGATAAAGGGTACACTCATTCATTGCTGGTGGGAATGCAAACTGGTACAGCCCCTTTGAATGTCAGTGTGGCAATTTCTCAGAAAATTAGGAAACAACCCTCTCAAGACCCAGCAATACCACTTTTGATTATATATCCAAAGGATGCCCAATCGTACCACAAGGACATGTGCTCAACTATGTTCATAGAAGCATTATTTGTCATAGCCAGAACCTGTAAACAACCTAAATGCTCCTTGACCAAAGAATGGATAAGAAAAATGTGGTACATTTATACAATGGAGTAATACACAGCAGAAAAAAATAACGATGTATTGAATTTTGCAGGCAAATGGATTGAACTAGAAAACATCATATTGAGTGAGGTAACTCAGACCCATGAAGACAAATATCATATGTACTCACTCACAAGTGGCTTTTAGACACAAAGCAAAGAAAAGCAGCTCACAAATCACAATCCCAGAGAACTTAGACAACAATGATGACCCTACGAGAGGAATGGATCGATCTAATGAACATGGGAAGTAGAAAAAGACAAAATCTACTGAGTAAATTTGCAGCATGGGGACCAAGAGAGAGAGTTGAAGGAGAGGAGAGAGGAAGGGAGGAGAGCAGAGAAAAATGTAGAACTAAATAAAATCAATAAAAAATAAATAAATAAGAAGGAAAAACTGAAAAAAAAGAAAAAAGGAAAAAAACACTAGAAAAGGTGAACACCCTCTGCTACAAAGGAAGGCAGCCCGTCCCTTCTGCACAGTTGGCATGGACTCTTCATTTAGAGTGTTTTCTAGTGTTTAGATGGAATCATCTTAAATTATTTTACTATTTAAAATTTTTGGTCACATTCACCCCCCTTTCCTGTCCTGCTCCTCCTGGACCCCTCTTCCTTCTGAGCCTCCCTCCCTACTTTGTATCTTTTATTTTGTAACTTAACTCCTATCTGTGGTGCCTTTTATTCCTAGCTATATGCTCAGCCACTGTGGGCAACCCACCAGAGGCCACACCCCTGAAGAAAACCAATCTCCCTCTCCCAGCAGCCTTCAACTGCCAACAGCTCCTCAGCTACTGTGGGCTTTAAGCCCCGCCCCTCTCTGTGCTGGAAGATTGACAGCTTGATCCTGTGCAGGTGACCACAGTTGGGAGTTCAAGGGCGCAACAGTCCAGAAGACTCTTTCACAGCGGTCCTCCCTGTTCTTTCCTTCCGCCTGAGCCTGGGACATGGCAATACAGATGTCCACCACTCTTCTCTGGACTCCGACCAACAGCATTAACTCTATTAACTGGCTTCCATGCAGAAGTTTCTGTGACAGATGCTGGAAGCTGTACAACAGCATTGAGAAGGCCGTTTGGTGGCCACTCAGCAAAATAAGAGTAATAGGTCCTCCCCTGGCCTGTGACCATCTCAGCCGTAGGTTCTTGGCCAGGTTTCCATTAACAGACACAAGTTCCCTCCTATGGCATAGCCCTAAATCTGACCAGAAACTGGTTGGTTACACAGTAACCTTCACACCATTATTAAACTCATCGGTGTAACTTGCCAGCTGTCTTGGATAGTTTTATGCCAACTTGACACAGAGTTACTAGAGAGGAGGGAGCTTTAATTGAGAAAATGCCTCAGTATGATTTGATTACAGGTGTGCCTGCAGGATATTCTTAATTAGTGTGGTAAGGCCCAGTTCATTGTGGGTGGGGCCATCCCTAGGCTGGTGGTCCTGGGTTCTATAAGAAAACAGACTGAGCAAGCCATAGGGAACAAGCCAGTAAGCAGCTCCCGTCTATGGCCTTTGCATCAGCTCCTGTATCCAGGGTCCTGCCCTGCTTGAGTTCCTGTCCTTCTTTGATGATGAGCTGTGATTTGGAACTGTAAGCTGTTGATACGCACCCCTACCCTGGCCACTAACTACATAGCACTTTCCAGCACCACAAATGCTAGCTGGCAGTAAACTTCTAGTTCAGTACCAGCTTGATTTCCGTGTCCTGCGACCAATGTATGTGGTACCTTAGCAATCAAGCCATGCCAGTGGATGAAATTCGCCTCAACATATATAGCTGGCTAAATAAGCAGGTTTATAGGAGATAATTATGCCAAAGGCTTCTTTTGATAATAGTAATTAATTACCAAAATAACTTTATTGAAGCCTCGTTTTACTGCTCCTCGTTTTCACTGGCTTACACACAGCACCATGCTTTTCCTGGTGGGTTTAGCCAGACACTTTGTTTGTGAGAAGCAGTGGACATGTGTGAACTCGGGCTTCAGCTCGCTCCTATAGCTCTGATCTCATCTTGTTTGAACTGCCTTTGGAGCACAGCAGAAAAACACTGTGTATTCCCCAATTCCTAGTACTAAAATATCACCTCAGCCCCTCATCTTATGTCAGACACACTTTTCAAAGGAAGCCCCGTCACCCCAGCCTTCGCCAGCTTTCAGTGATCTGAGTCATAGTCCAGGTTTAGCTGTCCATGCTGAGCCCAGGGTGTCACTGTTAATACCTGGTGTCTGAATAACAGGTGGGCATCTCTGCGGCCTGTGGAGTGAGACAGTCTACCAGAGGGTACAGCCAGCCCTAACTGTCCTGTGGAGTGAGACAGTCTACCAGAGGGTACAGCCAGCCCTAACTGTCCTTACTCAAGTCTTCCAAAACAGGATGTAGTATAGCAGCCAAACTGTTTAACCTTTATCACCATGGAGAAATACTTGGCACCAGCTACTTCTAAAAGGTTTTTCTTGGTACGTAGTTCTGGAGGGTCAAGCGCAAGGTGGGGTTTGCAGCTCTGACTAGGCTTGTATATAGCAGTGGTGAGGGGCATATATCCTAGGACACATTCATGCCTCAAGTCAGAATAGAGAGAAACTGGGTAGAGTTCCATAGTCTATTGCAGAGACTTAAAGCGCTCCCATAATGTACCACGTTCTAAAGGTAACTGCTTCGAGATACACTTTTGACCTTTGTTGGAGAATACTCACGTGACAGGAAGCAGCTGATTGGATAAGTTGGGCGGTGTTGGAGAATGCTCACGTGATGGGAAGCAGCTGGCCGGGTAAGTGGGGCGGTGTTGCTCCACTTACTATCAAAGCCACCCCTTGTTCAGAATGAAGTGTAACTAATTCTGTGAGTCCAGTGCCATGGCTCTATAGAACCCCTGCTCTCTACATAGATTTTTCTCTCCGATGACGCCCAGACTCATGCTTATCCAAGCCCGCCTTTGTGTCCCGATGTGTCCCAAGCAGACTGCTTCAGCAGACTATGCCCCAGTCAGTATGTTCAGTCAGCTCTCCTCTCCCAAATGCCCTACTTTCAGTACAAAGCCTTGTCACCTGAGGGCCACTCAAGACAGGCTCCTGTGAGTCATCCCGTCCGGCCAGCAGGTCCTCACAGTTCTGCCTCACTTACATCTCAAATCTGTCCTTGCCTTTGCGGCTTCACCCCACATGAAGCCATCCATCCTTCCCAGGGGCTATTGTAAAAGCCTTCTGCTGGGTTCCTGCCTCAGGTGGGCTCTCATAAGCCCCGGCAGAGTGGGGCTTTTTTTTTTTTTTTGTCTCAGACAGATCATGTCTGTCAAGAAGACTCTTTATTAAAAGGCAAATTGTTCAAGACACTTATTACAATGAATATGTCTTTGTCATTTATTCTAATCAGAAGTGAAAGTAGAGAAAGACTTGATACTTTGTGGGGGGGGAGGGACTCAGCTCCACCAGGGATTACATCAGAAGATGCAGGACAGCTGGGCGGTGGTGGCGCACGCCTTTAATCCCAGCACTTGGGAGGCAGAGGCAGGCGGATCTTCATGAGTTCGAGACCAGCCTGGTCTACAAGAGCTAGTTCCAGGACAGGCTCCAAAACCACAGAGAAACCCTGTCTCGAAAAAAAAAAAAAAAAA
>NC_022020.1:6569856-6577492 GCF_000317375.1 Microtus ochrogaster
ACTTAATAAGAAGGCTGAGCTAACAGGCCAACCACAGATAAACCCTGTCTCGAAAAAAAAAAAAAAAGAAAAGAAAAAAAAAAAGAAGACGTAGGACAATTTGTGCCAGTCAGTTGTGTGTTCCCTTGAATTGATGTTATAGGTGGCTTTGCATTTTGAAGTCAGTGTCTTTTGAAAGCTTCTGTTGTTACTTCTTTTGTTTTGCGTTCCTAGAGACGGATCTCAGGGTTCTGAGATGTGCCGGAATACATCAACAGCCCGAGGCCACAAAGAGGACAGGCGATCTGAAGAGATCTTAGTCATCCATCTGATGTCTGTAGACTTCAGTGGAGCCAGGGTTTAGGTAGAATTGGCTTCAATTTTCTGAGAAGTAACCTAGGCAACAGTAATCACGATACACACGTCAGAGGGTTATCTAAGTGGGAGGCTAATGGTGCATTGTTCAGCTGTGTGACCTTCAACATGAGTGATTTCTGCCTTAAGAGAGGAAGTGAGTTTGTTTTTGTGCTCCGCTCCTCCCAGCAAGAATTCTCTTTGTCTTTTTCATTTGCTGCTAGGCTCAAGCTCTCACTCCCTCCACATCTGTAAACATTCTGGCTGCCTTCAGGCCCAATCGGCTGTTTCATAACATCACTGTGGGAAGCATGCTTTTCCCTGGTACCAAATCCAGGCCTGGAGTCTGTTTGTCTCTTGTCTTCTAGTGATGGCCCCTGCCCGTCTTACTGGATGCCTGAGGTCTGTGGTCTCTGACTCCAGCAAAATCTGAGCAGCTGTTCCATGGCCAGAGAAAAATTATGACAGCGTGTGGTTCACAGCCATTCGCAGCCATGGCTCTTTTGTTAAATTGTTGTGATGTTTCTCTCACAATAAAGCCCTGTACCCTTACAGCAAGGCCCCAGGGCCATGCCCTCTCTGTTCTAGGGTCACGTGGTTCTACACTCCACCCCACCCTCCAGGCTCCCTGGTCCCCTTCTCTTCACCACCTTTCCCTTCTCCGTTGGTTCTTACCTAGCCAATTTCATGGCTGACCTTTCAGGTTTAAATGTCAGTTTTCACTATTAGTATCGGCTAAAGATGTGTTTAGCATCAAGTGACAAAAATCCAGGCTAGCTGTAGCATTAAGGAAATAAAAGTTTGTTTTTCTTCATTGAGACATTTTTTTAAATGCTGACATTTGAAATTTTTATTTTGTGTGATGAAGACAGGGGAGTGGGAGAGCCACAGTGCAAATGTAGTCTGTCTGTCCTCCTACCATATGGATTCCAGACGTCAAAATCAGCTCATCAAGTCTGACCCTACGGAACTGTCCTGCCAGCCTTAAGTGCATATCTGGACAGGTGGCTTTTGACTTTGCTTCAGCTTCCTAATGATGTTGTCAGGTACCCAGCCCTTCAGTGCTTTGCTTTCTTACACACTGTTTATCATTACTTTTGCTCAAAAAGATGCGCCACTCATTTTGTTTGAGGCAAGGAGAATGGGAAAAGCACAAGAGCCTTTCTCCCATCAAGCAGGGTCTGAAGTCCCTCTTTCTCCCACCAAGCAGGGTCTGAAGTCCCTCTTTCTCCCACCAAGCAGGGTCTGAAGTCCCTCTACTCTGCAGCAGACTGGCCTCGAGTCTCACTGGATCCCATGTCCATGCTAAGTCACGTATTCACCAAGGAGAGTTGGATTCCTGAGTGACTTTTAGACCATGTATTCGTTCTTTCATCCATCCATCTAGCCAATATCCATCCATCTGTCCATCATCCATCCATCAGCCATCCCTCTCCTTCTCTTCCCCTTCCTTCCTCTCTTCCTCTCTGTCTTTCTCTCTCCTCTCTCCCCTCTCCTTCTTTCCTTCTTTCCTTCCTCCCCTTGCTGTGAGAAGAAGTAGCTTACAGGAGAAGAGGTTACACTAGGCATTGGAGCACTGCTTGCGGTACTAAAGTTCATCATGGTTTTCAGTCACCCTGCAACTGGGCCACACAAGGCAGTTGCTTGCCCACAGCTGTGCATGAGAAGGGGGAGTGCTGGACTCCTGGTCCCTTTTGATTCCATCTTGGACTCCAGCCCAGAGGTGGGGTGCTGCCATTCTCACTCAGGGTGACTCCTCCTCCGTAGTTAAGCTTCTTCCTTGACAGGTGCATTCGAGGGTGTGCCTCACTCGTCCTAGGCATGTCTTAATTCAGTCACCAGGACAGTGGAAATTAGCCATTGCAGACCCGTCACAGTTCACCATAAGGGTATGGGGGTATGGATAGGGTCTACCTCATCATGGCCATGTGTGTCCTGAACACATAAGCTCGGGTTAGAAGGGGTGGGATTGAGGACAGAGGAGACTGACCACCTTTGAAGTCTTCATAGTAGTAAGTGGGGCTTGGGCTGAGCTCTAGTATCCATCTCTATGCCCCAGTGAGACTTAGGTCAAGACCGACATCATTCCATGGATATGGTAAGTACCCAGTGCCTTCCTGTTCTACACCCTCTTCGCCTACCTGCTTCTCAGTGCGGGAACTGGTGAAGAGTTCATGCCGTTTTGTCTTGCTTTGTCTGGATTCCATGCAGTACTTCTGACTCTCCAGCTGCACCAGAGCCTGCCTGCCTGCCCACACAAGCCTCCGGGCACAGGCAGGTTGCCTTTCAGAAGACCCCTCTCAATGAACCAGGTAGGTGGAAGCTGATGGATGAATTTTCAGGCCTCTGGACCTCAGGGGCAATGCTGATGTTCTGATTGCTCCTTAGAATTCCAGTGGAATGAGCTGGAGATCTGTAATTATCAGCATATTCTTCTCCCCTAAAAGACCCAAGTTGGATTACCAGCACCCACTTTGGGAGCGCAAAACACCTCATAACCTTAGCACCACTTAGTGGTCTCCAACACCTCTGGCCTACATTGGTACATATACTCATGTTCATTTACCCTCCCCTGACAGACATACATGCTTAATTTAAGATAATAAAAATAAATATGTATAAAAAGAACTCCAGTGAATGACAACCCTCCCTCCATGCCTATTTTACAGTGTCCCTTATTATAGGCACCCCACAAAGGTGCCTACACCCCAATCCCTGTGAATATGGGATTCATGGCAAAGGAGATTTTACAGACAGAATTAAGCACCTTAAATTAGGGAACACATCCTGGGTATCCAGATGGGTCAATCTTTTTGTATATGCCCTTAATTAGAGGATTTTTTTTTCTTGTCCATGAGCAAAAAGAGCCAGAGGGGGCGGAATAGATATGAGGTTTGTTGGCTTTGAAGATGAAAGGAGGGGCCATAAGCCAAGGAGTGTCAGTAGAGTGTTTTGACCTTGAGGAAGGGGTATCAAAAGTCGTGTCCTAGAGCCTGGTGAGAACTTGGCTAGGTTTGGCAGACCCGTTGGGCTCTGGGTGACAGGGTGTGAGAGGGTGACTGTGCTGTGCTCCCAGCACTTTCGCAGTTGCTACAGCAGCAAGTGCTAGCCAACAGCCCATAAGTGCCTAGGCAGCGAGCCCTTCCCCCTTCCTCTACCTCCTAATGCCTCCCTTCTGGACTCAACCCCATCCCTTTTAATAAGAGTTTGTCTGTTCAGGAAGCACATGCCCACAAGGGCACCATATTCAGAACTATAAAACACACAAGTCCTTTTCTCTGGGCCTCATAGGACGCTCAAACTCAGGTAACAGAAAACCTTTTTACTAGCCTCTGTAGTTTTTATATTCATCCCACCCCTGAAACCTGGCCTCCGACCAGTCTAGAATCCATTCAGGGAAGAGCTAAGATTCTTACTCGAGCTTCTGGCAGGGTTACAAGTTGTTGAAAACCTATACCTTTCTCAAGTAAGTAATTAACATGTTCTTTGGATTCTGGCAACTTAAATATTATGTGATCATCTCAAATTACATTATTAATTACTATTTCTAAATGGCACTCTGAATTATGCTATTTGGCAGCAATTCAGTGCTTTAAAGAAAAATGTGGGGCTAGGGGTGTAGCTCAGTCGGTAGAGGGCTTGTGTAGCATGCACTGAGTCCTGGGTTTGATCCCCCGCACTGCACAAACCAGGATCCTGGTAGCTAGGGAGGGAGAGGCAGGAGAATCGGGACTTCAAGGTTACCCTTGGCTACATCGTTTGAGGCCATCTGGAGCTGTATGAGACCCTGTTTTCAACAAGGCAGGCAGGCAGGGAGCAAGAGTGAATAGAATACATGTTTTTGTTTGTTTGGTTTTGGTTTTGTTTTTTTCGAGACAGGGTTTCTCTGTAGCTTTGGAGCTTGGCCTGGAACTAACTCCTGTAGACCAGGCTGGCCTCGAACTCACAGAGATCCACCTGCCTCTCCCTCCCGAGTGCTGGGATTAAAGGCGTGCCCCACTGCCGCCCAGCTGATTTTCACTGAGAATGTTCTAGTCTGCACTCCCTGATGATGGTGTAGAAGGTGTTAATGAGATGTGTTAGTGACCAGCAGCATTGGAGAGAACAGACATTCAGCAAAGGAACCCTGTGGACTCCGCAGAAAACACATATATCTTACACACAAAAGAGCGTGGTAGTATGTTCTTAAAGGTACTCTCACACACCTGTTGCCGGTTACTATGCAGCATGGCTCCTGAGAGTGGCCAGTATCAAGAGAGAGGCTCATGCTTTATGACCGAGCTCTGAGCTCTGAGCTCCGAGTCCGAGCTCCTCTGGACTTCTTTGGAAGGCTCTTTCCCCATAGCTGCGTGTTAGTCTGCTGAAGGCTTGGCAGATGCAGTTGCTGGCTTACCATGACTTGTAAGGAGAGGCCTTTGGAAAGCCATGGGTGATAGGACACTGAGTCCGGCTCAGAATCTCTGATCTATATAAATTCGCCTTAAGCAGAGGTTGCTATAAATAGCAGGCTGGGCAGAACCTACCCGGGCTCCATGCCAGTGCTCTGTAATCCTGTCACCCCATTGGTTCCCTAAGCAGGCAGGGAACAGCTGTTTGCAGCCCTTACTCTGACAGAGATGCTCAGCAATTGAAGCCAGAAAGAGCCCAAATGATGGCATTGTCTCTAAGACCGCCTTTAGCAGCACCCTGCCTCACCCATAGCTCAGTTGTAATATATTTGGGGGAGGCGTGTAGTTTAAAAGCAAAGCAAAGCTGGCGTACAGCTCAAGGTTAGAGCACTTGCCTACCGTGGAGATCCTAGGTTCAGTTCCACATCGAGGCGGGGGGGGGGGGAGAGGGAGGGGAAGGAAGAGGGAGGGAGGAAGGGAGGGAGGGAGGAAGTTATAGAAATGGGAGATAGTCTATATTTGGGGCTGCTGAGATGGCGGGTAAAGGGGTCTTCTGCCAAACCTTAATCTCCAGACACACAAGCTGGAAGATAAGAACCAGTTCTCACAAGTTTTTCTCTGGCCTCCACATGGCATGAGAGAGCATGTGTGTGTTTTCATGTAAAGTCCAAAGATCAACTTCTGGTTTCATTTCTGAGACAATAGTCACCTGTGTTTTGAGACAAGGCCTCTCACTGGCTTGAAACCACTAAGTAGGCAACCCTGAGTAGCCAGCCAACCCTAGGGATCTGTCTGTCTCTGCCTCCCTGGGGCTGGGAATACAAATGCGTGCCACCATATCTCACCCCCCACCCCATGGATTCTGGGGAGTTGAAATCAGGTCCTCATGCTTGCAAGACAATCATTTTAACTGAGCCATCTCCCCACCTCTGCTCTGATGTTTGTGATGTTTGGTGTCTTAGTATGTAGCCCAGGCTGGCCTCAAGCCTGTGGATCCTCCTCCTTCTGTCTCCCAGGTGCTTGGATTACAGGCTGGTGCCACCCACCCAGCCTGTTCGTTCTTTTTCTGTTTGTCCAACTGTGCCTTCTATACACACTGGAACATAACTTCATATTGACATAATTTATTCATTGGCTTTGTTCTCTCTTATACTAACAATGCTTGGCTGTACAATAAGCACTAAATTAAAAATTATCACAAATAAAGGAATTCCATGCCTTTTGAAACAAATTACAGTCAAGTGAAATGTAAGATCTTAATTAAACTGGCTGTGTGAAGCCTTCTGTCCTCAGAACTCTGGCCAGCCCTTTTCAGGGTACACTGCACCACCACTACCCAGCAGAAGGTTTTAACTTTAACATAGTAAAATTACAGAAAACAAAACAAGTATCAAGCAAATATTACACTTATAATATTTAGTCTTTTTGTATCTGGAAAGTTTCATATTTAAGTTATCTTTTATCATAACTAAGAAAAACTATATCTGTCTTCAACTCCACTAAAGACCCCAGAAGGATATAATTAATATTACCTAAGTAAACAGGAAGTACATTATAGCAACTTAAAAAACTCTAGAATTGTCAGAGACATTTCTCGGAGTTCTTCTGTATCGTTGGGACATCCATCTTCAGCCTACAGACCCATAGTGTCCGGCAGACATTTCCATGGAGCGGGAAATTTGAAACACTGCTTTGTCTATATTGGCAGTAAATGAACTTTTTTTTTAAAACATTTATTTATTTATTATGTATACAATATTCTGTCTGTGTGTATGCCTGCAGGCTAGAAGAGGGCACCAGATCTCATTACAGATGGTTGTGAGCCACCATGTGGTTGCTGACTCAGGACCTTTGGAAGAGCAGGCAATGCTCTTAACCGCTGAGCCATTTCTCCACCCCAGTAAATGAACTTTTCACCTGATGGCATTGTCTTCGTCCAGTCTTAAAATGAGGAGCATCTTTAGCCAATCATTCTTGTGATGTCTTAGGTGTGTACAGTAGTGATCAGGCAAGACACGTGGTATGGTCCTCTCCTCCCAAAGGCTATGGAGAAAGGAGATTCAAAACTAGGTGTACAGTTACACATTGCAATAAGTTGAAAAGATTGTGGGTGCACAGTGGCGGAGAAAGCTGCGGGTATTTTTAGTTCTCTTCAGAAACACACAAAGGCGTAGCTCCAGTGCCTTCTAATTGGAGCTGCTTCTCTGTCGGTGCATTAGTAGTAATTACGTGTGTTTGACATTGTCAGACTCCCAGTGTGGCAGCCTGCCTAACAAGCAAGGCCTGCTTCTCTCTCTCCAGAGCTACCGAGCCATTGGCACCTGGCCAGAGGCTGCTGCCAGCCTTCAGGTGGAGGTTGTGCTCCTGGACACACAAGGAACAGCTGCAGAGGCTGACCCCACACACGAGGAGCTTAGCCACAGTCGTGCATACAGCTCCAATCCAAGCAAAACTGCAGAGATGGTTTTGATTCAGGATTCTGTCCTGGCACCCTCCTGCCTGTGACCTGCTGACCCTCCTGGGACTGTGTTTGCTGTGTCTTTGGGGAAAACTGTCTTGCTGAGAAAAGCCAGTCCTGTAATTCTCCCCGAGAGATCCCAAACTGCTTTTGTGACAAATGCTTATCCAGTGGAATCAGCTTTCTCCCATTTGAAGTTCCTGTTATGACATCATTATATGGGTTAAGTTTTTTTTTTATCTTAACATTCTAAACTGAATCAAAAGATATTAAAAAAAAGCTTTGGAATGTAGAATGGACAAGAAATTTAATGAACATAAGTGCCTTCAGACCAGTGACAGATTCTGAGATGCGGGAATCACTGTTTTTAGGTGTGTGCCTATTCTGAGTGAGGTAAGCCAGACCCAAAAAGACGAACATGGGATGAGAGAGCATGTGTGTGTTTTCATGTAAAGTC
>NC_022020.1:6578119-6593710 GCF_000317375.1 Microtus ochrogaster
CATGTCAAAAGATTCCAAAGGAAGATTGAATACAAATATGTACATTAATGATTAGTTAATCTAAAGTATCTACAGAAAACTCCTGTGATATCTATAACAACAAATGTCAAAAGGTTAGAGCTCCAACGCACAGACCTTTGTTCATGTCATTCAGGGTCAAAGCCAGAGCCTCGTACTTGCTGCGCAGGTGCCTGACGCTCAGCTGTGCCCCAGCTGACAGTCCCCCCTTCACATCAGATAATTCAGTAGACTGCCACTCTATGGACACTGAGCTTGCAGTTGCTTGAGTGTATAAGAAGAGCATTGGGTAAAATGAGCTATGGATAAATGAATGTTGAAGATATGCATCCCTGGTATCTACTCACGATACAGTTATATCTGGTTTCCATCAGAGAATAGTAAAAGCATATATATATATATATATATATATACACACACACACATATATATATATATATATATGCCATACAATGAAACCAAGCATTTATGTGACTTCACTTTATCACAAGGAATTAAAAATTAAGTAAATAAACTCAATGGCAAAAGAAAAAAAAAGGGACAGAATAAGACACCATGAATTTCTGTTTCTCTCTCTCTCTCTCTCTCTCTCTCTCTCTCTCTCTCTCTCTCTCTCTCCACAGAATGTAGCCCTCCAGCTGTGAGGTTTAGAATGTTACCCCCCACTCTCCTTGAGCTGCTGTGAGTGAAATAGGAGATCAAAGTCCACTTCCCAAAAATATTTGAAGAATGTCACAATTAGCAATGATATTCTGAGCAGTTATTATATTTCATACAATAATCAAAGCCAAAAATTCTCTAAAAGTAAAATGACAACCAGTTCACTTGGGAAACAGCTTGGAAAACCAGGCTCCATTTGCTGTGATGTTTTGAGAAGTCCTGTGACATCATTGACTGTCAAACAGAAAGCTTCGTATCAGTCAGAAACAAACGGCTAAACTTAACACTGCTTTTTTATCTGAAACATGGGTGGGAAATTTTGACTTAAAATATACTTAATATATATTTATGTGTGTATATGTCTCCTTGCACATGTGTGTACATATGTATGTGTGTACTTGAGCATATGCACAGATATGTAATATATATTTATGTATGCGTATATGTCTACATGAGCATATGTGCACCTATGTGTAGCTATACATGTGCAGGAGATGATATCTGACCCTTTAAAGCTGGAGATACAGATGTTTGCAAGATGCCGAGTGCTGGGATCTGAGTCTAATCTTTGTGGCTGTCCAGCAGGATGCCAAGTGCTGGGATCTGAATCCAGTCTTTGTGATTGTCCGGTCGTAACTGCTGGACCATTTCTCTGGTTCCCTGAGCAAACATGTGTGCTATTAGGCCTGCAAATCTCTAAAAGGTTCTGAAGCTGTAGGAAAGAAAACAGTAAAAGGTAAATGAAGTTTAACAACTGAAAAAAATCTGTCCATGTAAAAAGTTTTCATGATCAATATTTTGATGATATTTCATGATCAGTTTCAAATATTTTGATATAAGGTACAGAAATAAATGTAAATAAATATTTTTTTCTCAATAAACATCACTTTGTTTTGGTTCCTTATCACCCCCTGTTTGAAGTAAGATAGTTGTCTACTGCAATAACCAAAGGCCATCAGACTGTCTCTAAAATCAATGGTTTTGGCAGATGTTGTAAAAGCACTTGGGAAATCTGCTATGAACTTTAGACAGAAAGCAAAGAGAGGTTTTTCCATTTGTCTAGAAATTTGGAGAAACAGAGAAATTAGATCCAGGGCTTTCCTTAGCCTGGCTTAACACCACATGCTTCTCTGCATCACCCACCCCATCGCCAGGACTCACACCCCACACACTAATTCAAGGAAAGATCCTCAGTGGCCAAGGCTTTAAAGAGTCTACCACTGCGCAGCCAGCATCGGCCCTTGGTCTGCTGTGCTGTGCCTCGGCACGCTGTGGCACTCACAGAAGCTTGCAAGCCTTGAGCGAGTGGACCTTGGCCTTGGCTGCACTGAATCATCACTGGAGAGCTTGGCAAACGCTGACATCTCTACTCCACCCTCAGGAATTTGTTGTCGGATGCGGCCTGGATATTAGTAATTGCAGAGCCTAAAGATGTTCCAGTGTTTCCCAGGACACTGATTCTAGTACCCTATGTAGATTTATATAGTCACCTCTGCAATTAAGACCCAAAGTACCTCCATCAACAAGAAAGTCCCCTGTACTGTGCCTTCATTGTGTGTCACCACCTCTTCTCCCTGCCATCCTTGATCTGCACGGCTTGAATGCACAGTGTCCCCCATAGGTTCACCTATTTGAATCCTTAGGCCTTAGGTGGTGGTGTTTGGGGAAGTTGGGAAACCTTTGGGAGACAGAATTTTGCAACCAGAGGTTTCTTGTCCCACATATTTGATCTATGAGCTCTGGCTTACTATTAACTAGCTCTTACAACTTAAATTAACAAGTTGCTATTAATTTATATTTTACACAAGGCACGTGGCTTGTTACTTCACATCTTGTTCCTCTGGCAGCTGCTGGCATCTCCCCCAACTCCACCTTCATTTTCTCTGGAGTCAGTTTGGCTTCCCCACCTTGCTATATTCTGCTCAGCCATAGGCCAAAGCATTTTCTTTATTAACCAATGGTAATAAAACATATTCACAACATTCAGAAGGGCATCCCACATTAGAGCCTTACTTGAGGAAGTATGTGACTGGGGGTGGACTTTGAATGTATACAGTCCTGCCTCAATTCCTGTTTTCTCTCTGCTCTCTGCTCCTGTTTGAAAATGTGAGCTCCTGCCTCCTCCTGGAGCACTAGGCTTACAGGGTCTTCCCTACCATGCCTTTGGGCAGCTCTACAGGTCTAGTTCAGAACTCTGTATGCCAGGCAAGCACTCTACCAACTAAGCCATAGCTTCCCTCCCTCCTCTCCTCCTTTTCTTCCTTTGGTGTGCAGATGGAATTTAGGGCCTCCCACACACTAAGCCTGTGTTCTGCCCCTGAGTTCTACCCCCAGCCTCAGAGTAGAGAGACTGTTAAGATATAACATGGAGTAAATTCTTAGACTGGAGGTCAGAATGTGCACCTTCACCTGAGTTTAACAACATAGCCACTTCCCTGCAAGGACCTGAAAGTGACTGAGCACGAGAATCCTGTTTTCAGCTGCTTTCTCTCATGTCCGTGTAATGCTGGCCAAAGCACACTAAGAGTACAGATGCCATGGCTGTTGTAGGGTACTGACGTTTTCAGGACAACCAGTCCGCTCCACAGGAGATATATACTTATATATGACTCTGGCCAAGAACAAATAGTTGAGGAGCACACAGGCCCAGTGTGCTAAGTGGACATGGTATCACACCGCTCTAAATTCCACCCACAGATTAGCACAGCCCTCTGCTCGGCAGAGAAATTTCTTTGTGCAGTGGGTGGTGGTGAATGTAGACACAGCTGGCCAGACCGCCAAGCATGAGTGTCAGACAGTGCTCGGCCCCAAGCAGGAGGCTCTCAAGGCTCAGTGGCTAGAGAGACTGCAGACTCAAGTGGAGAAGACTGGAGCAAAACAGCAGAGCCCTTCTGGGCATGACAGGAGCACTCATGAACACATAACCACCATGCCTGGGGGCACAAGATCAAGCCAGGTGACAGGGAAGGGGCTTGTCTCTGTTGCTTTACTACTGCTATGGCGAATACCACAGGCTCGCAGTTGCAAAGGGTTACAGCCTGTGGATCATCATGGCAGGCAGCACAGTAGCAGGCAGACAGATAGGCACGGCACTGGAGAAGTAGCTGGGAGCTTACCTGTGATCCACAAGTGTAAGGCAGAGAGAGTGAGCTTTTGAAATCTCAAAGCCCACCCCAGTGACACACCTCCTCCAACAAGGCCACACCTCCCAATCCTTCCCAAACAGTTCCATCAGCTGAGGACCAAGCATTCAAATATATGAGCCTATGGAGGCTGTTCTCACTTAAACCACTACAGGGCTCATAATCCCCCACCTCTACCTGAGGAGGTATGGACCACTGATGGCTTCTGGGGATTGTGGTTCCTGGTAGGTTGACCATGCTCCAGTAGCCTGCCCCACACTCAGGAGTTTATGGGCATCACAGATTGGACTTAGTGAGTTACACACACAAAGACATAAAGTTGGGGCAGTAGGGAGCTAGAAGGAGAGGAGTAGTAATGAATATAATTAAAATAACAGTGTATAAAATTCTCAACTAAATTTTAAAATAAAAACATTAGTGTGTTAGATATACATTTATTGTGGTTATTTAGAGAGATAATAACATCTGCAGTCACATTTTGATCAATGACAGACCAGCAGAAGTCCTGTGAGATTGTATGAAACCAAATGAAAACTCTATCACCTACTAATGTCATTGTCATAGTGAGACTGTGGTGAGACTGGAGTAAGCAAATGGATTCAGATAAGCTTAGATGCATGCAGGAACAGGCTTCAGCATCGATAGGCGTGTAGTAAGAACCAGGATCCTGTAAGTGTACTTGACCAAGAATGAGAACTTCTGAGAACACATCTCCATTGTTGGAAGTATGCGTGGTTATAAAATTCTGACCAACTTGGCACTCGGATCTTTTATGACATATTTTGTATTTTGTGATGAATGAGTATATAGCTACATCTGCCTCTTTGGTAGTGAGCTTTCCTAGGTAAGGATCTAACGGGAACTGTCTCAGTTTTGCTAGCAATTATCTCTGTTCCCGACGTACTGGGAACACCTGATGAAGAGCAAAGGGCAGCTCCTCTGCTGCAGGATTTCCATGCATTTGTTCTGGTAGCACTGCATTTGCTGCTAGTGGAGATAAAATGAGTCGCCATAGAGAATTCAGTGGCACAGAATCCATGCTGAGACACTTGGATTGCTAGCCAGAAAAAAAATCACAGGTGGGTCATGAATGAGGTGGTATTGCAATGTGTCTTTCCTTACAGTGAGAAGGCAGTTGCTGCAAAATATGTTGGCATACTTGTGGTTAATCTCAATTATCAGCATGATGGGATTGAGAGCTGTCCAGGCAATTAGTATAGCTCACTGCTGGGTGCACCTGTGAGGATATTTCCAAATAAGAGTATCAGGGAGACCTTCCTTGAATATGGCTGACACCTCCAGCAGGCTCAGTGGGGGAGGGGCAGGTAGAGGAAAAGAGAGGGAGGAGGAAGCCAGTTAGTGTAAACATTCATCCTTCTGAAACCATGAAAAAAAGAAAACACCACATTTCCTTCTTTGAATTATTCCTCTTTGGTACTGCCTCAACAACAAATGGTCCTCACAGAGCACAGTGGTAGCAGCCTGCCCAGCATCCACGAGGCCCACTGATCCCGCACCACTAAGTTAGTAACCTTCCACCAAGTAGTACCCATTCTTTACCAGACCCTTCAGATAGAGTACAAAACAGTCATGGGGATAGACACATAGGTCACTGGTAGCTGAATGTTTGGTGCCCCAACTTTAATCCTCAGTACCAATAAAAATCTAAGGATGGCACAATCCTATATCACAGCACTTTGGGGGTGGAGGCTGGAGAATGAGAAATTCAAGGTCATCCTCAACTGCCTGACAGGTCTGAGGCCTTCCTGGGACACAGGCATTCTCCCTGTGTTCAGAAAGAAAAAGAAAGAGCATATTAATGGATTATGGAAGCAGGGACTGCTCAAATCCAGATGAAGACGCTGGAATGTGTGTGTGTGTGTGTGTGTGTGTGTGTGTGTGTGTGTGTGTGTGTGCGCGCATATGTGTATGTGTGTGTGTGTGTGTATTACATGCTGAGGCAACTCAGTGCGCCTTCTTTAGGCTACATTAATAACAAACCTGTGCTGTTTGTTAGAGACAGCTTGAGCTAATCATCTCCAGATGATGCATCTGGTCTTTCAAATTCACAGACTTTTCTTTGTGCTGGATATTTTAAGATTGTACTGGTGACGGGCACAGATATGAACAGAAGGACCCACTGATCTTAGCATTAGCAAGGGCCTTTTGTGGACCTGCTTAGAACCGACGCTAACGGTCTCGGTACTATACTTCTCTTTCCTTTCTCAGACAGGGTCTCAGACAGGGCTGGAGCCCAAGGTGGAGTCAAATTCAAGGTTCTCCTGCCTCAGCATCCCAAGAATTGGCATTCAAGGTGTGTTTTCTGTCGTGCAACTTGGCATTAGCTCAAAAAAACATCTTCACAAGCCCTCTGTCGGCTTTTTTTTTTCTTGCCTTGAAGGCGACTGGTTGTCTTCATATTCCACGTGAGGAAATGGAAGCTGAGAGAGCTGAGATAAAACAGGCTAACACACTGCAAGGTCGGGGGTGTGGCCCACGGTTAACCTCCTATCCTGCAGCCCTCATCTTTATCATACAGTATATGAATCATTTTGCCAGTGTTGAACGCCCGCATGCTCTGGACTCTCTCAGAAGATCTGACTACACCTAGAGATTTGGAACCAATTCCACTCTGAGAAGAATTGCTATTGCTTTCACTCCAAATAAATTCACCTGTGTGGTCACATCTTAAATGAACACTTAAATACCAACACAAATCTCCTCTTACCTGAAAAAAGGGTGGGGGGATTCTGATTAGAGAGAGGGGCTGGGGTAGGGGCCATTCCCCACATCCACAAAAGAAAGTGTTGCCTCTCCACCAATGCAAATAATTCCAAGCAGACCAAATCAAACCAAATAAAAGATGCCCATGTTTAATAAAATGCCCTTATTCCCAGGTGGCCCACCCCTGCAGTGAATGGAGAAAGCCCACCCCTGCAGTGAATGAGAAAGCCCACCCCTGCAGTGAATGGAGCATACTGTTTCTTTTGACACCCACCTCATCCATGGAGCCAGAGTGGCTCCCTTCCTGGAGACTTGGCAGACCCAGATCTTGAAACCAGTGACAGTCTTCTCTCCCAGGACAGAAAATCGATGGAACGCGGTAGTGATGGAAACAGAAGAGATGGCTTAAAGCAAAGACAGACACACATTGGGGAGTAGAAGAGAATATGTGTGAGATATTATTTGGAAAAGTAAAAGGAGACACTGTTTCCCCTCAAAGGCACGCCATTTGAGAGCTGGAAATGAAGTGTCCTAGCCTGACTATTGACCTCTCGAGGGGACTGTGCCAGCTGGAGCAAGGGCACAGGTCTGTTCCAGTTTGTATGAACATATAGTGATATAATGTGGCTCCTAATAAGCAGCTCATTTAGCCCTGATAACGTCCTTCGGATATTCCATTTGGGGACAGGCACATAAGGAGATGTCTGGAAGGAACGACTTCCTGCCCTGTAGTCATTTCTGTGCTCTGCAGGGCAGCTTGAGTGGCTTATATCCAACTTGAGCAGTGGTTCCCAACTTGTGTCTTGACCCCTTTGACAAATCTCTAGCTCCAAAAATATTTATATCATGATTCATAACAGTAGCAAAATTATAGTTATGAAGTAATAACAAAAATAATTTGATGGTTGGGATCATTCTAAAATAACTGTATTAAAGGGTTGCAGCATTAGTAAGGTTGACACCCACTGTTTTAGGGTTTCTATTGCTATGAAGAGACTTCATAACCATGGCAACTCTTATAAAGGAAAGCATTTAATTGGGGCGACTTACAGTTTCAGAGATTTAGTTCATTATCATCATGGTGGTGGCCTGCAGGCAGACATGGTACTGGAGAAAGAGCTGAGAGTTCTACATCTTGATCCGCAGGCAACAGGAAGTGAATGTAGTTTGAGCAAAGGAGACCTCAAAGCCCACCCCTACAGTGTCACACTTCCTCCAACAAGGTCACACCTACTCCAACAAAACAAAGTCTCATAATATTGCTACTCCCTTTCAGGGGCATTTTCTTTCAAACTATCACATTCTATTCCCTGGTTTCCAAAGGCTTGTAGTCATATCATAATGCAAAAAATGCATTCAGTCCAACTTCAAAAGTTTCCATAGTCTATAAGAGTCTCAAATTTATTTAAAATTCTAAAGTTTAAAGTCCCTTCTGAGATTCATGCACTCTCTTACCTGTAATCCCCTGTAAAATCAAAATCAAAAAACAGATCCATATTTCCAACATACAGTGACACAGGATACACATTACCATCCCAGAACATAGGGAAGGGAGCACAGTGAGGGAACACTGGACCAAAGCAAGACCAAAACCAGCTTGGCAAACTCCAAACTCTGCATCTCCATGTCTACTGCAAAATGCGCTTCAGGTCTCTAACTCCTTTCAGCTTTGTTGACTGCAACACGCTTGTTTCTTTCTCTTGGGCTGGTTCCACTTCCTGTTAGCCGCTCTCCTCAGGAGGTTTCTCGTGGCTCTGGCATCTTCAACATCTTGGGGTCTCCAAGGCAATCCAGGTTTTACCGTCACAGCTTTACACAATGGCCTCTTTGGGCCTCCATGCAGGGACATCCCTGTCATATGCCTGGCATCAGCAGCTTTCCGTAATCATGGAGGAAGATTCCATAATCTCTTTCTTCTATTCTTGACTCTAAAGCCAGAACCATGTGGCCAAAGCTGCCAAGGTCTGTTGCTTACTGGGACTGGAACATGGTCTCCTTGTTTAATTATATCTTCAACAGCTTTATGTCCTTCACTGCCTAAACTTGACTGTTCTGGAATTCACTCTGTAGACCAGACTGGCCTAAAACTCAGATCGCCTGAGTGCTGGGATTAAAGGCATGTACAACCACACCTGGACCTAAATTGTTCTTTAATTCCTTTTTACAAGTTGGAAGCTTAGCTGAATAGGGTCTTGCCCTGAGGCCACCGCTTCCTTTATTCCATTCTTCACTCTTCTCATCTCCTTGAACACTGGACTTAGCATTCCACTCCCTGCTCCCCTTTTCTCCTCAAATTGTACAGTTTGTATTTTTCCTTGCTCAGCTTGCTCCCTTTCTTTATATGTCTTTATAAGCATGAATACTAGTAACCACACAACAGAATCTATAATAAGCTATTTTGAAATTTTCTTTACCAATGGAATTAATCCAAATCTCTTCACTTTAGCTTCAGGCAGACTCTTCAGACAAGGGCCAAAAGCAGCTACATTCTTCACCAAAATATCACAAGAATGCTATCTAGGCAGCATACTAAAATTCTTCTCCTCTAAAACATCTTAAGCCAGGCCCCCACAGTTCAAATCTCCCATGCTCCTACTACTGTGGCCCATTAAGCAGTGCTTAAGGCAATCCTACTGCGCTCCTAACCCAAACTTCCAAAGTCCAAATTCCTCCAAACAAAAGTACGGTCAGACCTATCACAGCAATACCCCAGTTTTTAGTATCAACTTCTGTCTCAGTTGGGGTTTCTGTTGCTGTGAAAAGACACCATGACTACAACAACTCTTATAAAAGAAAACATTTAGCTGGGGGCTGGTTTATAGTTCAGAGGTTTAGTCTGTTATCATCATGGCGTATGGTATGCAGGCTGACAGGGAACTGGAGAAGGAGCTCAGAGTTCTACATCCAGACAGATCCTCAGGCAGCAGGAAGTGAACTGTGTCACACTGAGCTACCTTGAGCAAAGAAGACTTCAAAGCCCATCCCCACCGTGACATACTTCTTCCAAGAAAGCCACACCTCCTAATAAATAGCGCTACTCCCTATGGGGGCCATTTTCTTTCAAACCACTACACCCACTGCGCTAGAGAAACTCCCATGGGCACCACACACTCCCTTCCTCAGAGGCAAGCTAATTGCTACCACTTGTGAGAAGAAAAAGAAAAGGTCTGCCGCATAGTTCCACACTGGACCTCGAGCTCACATTAAGAGCAGCTCACCCCATTTTCCTGTCAGCCCATAGTAAAAGAGTGATTCATCCTTCTACTCTCCTTGGGATTCCAGATGTTTGAGAAACTGTAGATAAAGACACACTGTTTCTATTGTTAACTTTAGCAAAGAATCGTTTTAAAAGTATCCAAAAAACAATTACATTTTCTTAAGGTACTTTTGTAGAATGCTCTCTTCCAGTTGTAACAGCCATTGCCATCTTAATTAGAGCAGTCCTGACCTTCTCTCATAGAAGAAGGAGGCATTGATGGTCATTACCTGAGGTTTCGGCCATTGCCTCCTATGCCTCTTCCCCAGAATCACCTCTTTTGTATGTGATCCTGTGTGAGCTGCAGGTATCTATGGATGCCAGGAGGGGCTGAAATAGATTGTGGAAGGCTAATTGAAAGGAGGACTCTGTCTGTGCATCTCTGGGGAACTTGTCCGTGCTGATGATGTAGGTTCTATGGAATAGAGCCACTAAGCACCCAGATGGCAGAGACGAGGATGGAGTGAAAAGCTGGGTGTTGGTCACAGGGTTGAAGCTCTGGATATAGCCTCATTCTGGAAACCCCTACATGAGCCAGTAAATTTGCTCCTCTAAGGCAAATTGGGTCAGGGTTTTCTATTGTTTGCAATAAAGATACCGCAGCAGTGTGTGTGGCAAAACACACTTGCAGTTTCATTTCTCTAAGGAGAGAGACGCAGCACTATAAAATATTGGCTATCTGCATAGCAAAGGAGTTTGTAAGAGAGACGAGCTGTTTCCTCCTGTTGTAGCTGTCCTTCTACCCCCTCAGCTGCTGAAGGACATACTTGGGTAAATCCTAGGCAAGTGCACTGAAGACTTAGTTTTGCCATAGAGTGCATTGGGTCTCACATTGTCGAGTGGGAGATAGTGAGGGCATTAGTAGCCCAGATTTCCGTCCCCTTTCAATGTAGTAGACATCATGACCTTTTAAAGCCACCGTGACCTGGGCTCATTATCTATCAAAGGTAGCAGTCAGCCATCCTCCCCACCTGCTAGGTGAGATGTGGCTGGGTGTGTCATTGCCAGTCATAGCTGCATCAACATTCTCTTGGGGTTTGGGAGCCACCATTTAATCCCTTTGCTCTGGGCAGTATTGAGGATTGGACCTCTAGTTTCAGGCATGGGGAGCAAGCTCCCTACTGCTGTGCCCCAGCCATCTCTTTTGAATCCTTTTCATATCACTCACTACTGAGCAGATGCTTTCAAGTATCCATTTCTAACTCAAAAACTAGCTGAATTATTTTATATCTGATTAAATCCCACAATTGCATATGTGTGAGGTATGTTACACTAAGGACTTCACCCTCTCTCTAGGTCCCTTCCTTTGTCTATGCTGGGGAGCTGGACAGCTGTCCTGAAGTTTGTTAACCCACTGTGGTGGGTCCACAGAAATTACTTTGTCTTTTCTGATTCCCTATCAGTTGCAAGGCCCCAAATCCAACTTGTTAACAATGCCTATGGTGTCACAAATATCTTCAAAGTCCTTTTTTAGCCCCCCCTCTTTCCCCAGCTGTAAATGCACAGAAGACTGTGCTCTGTCCCCTTACCAAGTGGGAGAGGAGCAGCTGTCTCACCTCCCTGTTGCCTAGGTTGTGCAGGGACTTGGGGTGGATGCTCCGTGGGCCCCAAAGCCCCAGCAGCCTGCAAGCGGAAAGCACTTGGAGAGGCCGGCAGCAGGGGCTGCAGCAGACGCTGTGAGGTCAGGGGTCTCAGTGGACGCAGTGGGCAGTACTGTCCTAAGACCTCCTGATGGCTTGTCCACCAAAATGTGAATACACATGAATTTCTTAAAGAGACCCTGGCCCCGTGTCATTTGGGATCTGCTCTCAGTGGAATGTGTAGCCCTCAGCATCCATTCTTAACAAGGATGCCATTCAGGTCCCCTAGAAATATATCATTACAGTACCCCAAAAATGAGGTTTCAGTTTGAATGCCATTAAGGCAGGTGACAGTGCTTATAACTGAGACTGACTCTAGTTCAGAGCATTGGATTAGAAATATCACAGGGTCAGTTTGTAAAGACCTTAGCATGAATGCCATGATTTCTAACTAGATGGAACCATGTCCAGGCAGAGGCACATTCATTATTTTTATCTTAGTAATTCCAATTTTTTTAATTTCAGCTATTGTCAAGAATTAGTTAGCAAGGCATGTTATTTTAAATTGTAATCCCAGCAGGCCAGAGGCTGAGGCAGGAGGATTACAGGGAGTTCAAGGTCAGTCTGGGCTACAGAGTAAAACTCTGCCTTAAACAACCAATTAGCTTGATTTTTACAACAGCGGTACCGAAAAGCTAGCCTGTCGTCCTAGCTAGCTGAGAGGCCAGGAATTCCAGGTCAGCCTGACTAGCATTGTGAGTCCTACAAGAAAGGAGAAAGAGAAGCCTACCAGCTGAGAGATGACAGCTACTGGCACGACTCTTAGATTTTAGGGATGAAAATGAGAGGAGTTAGTCTTGTAAGGAATCCTACAGAGAACAGTGCGACTAACCACTAAACATACCGCGAGTTTGTGTGATAATTTGTCTCAGCTCACTATAGTGTTGGATGTTATATTTGTGGCAATGTCTAGATCCGGGTATGAATGGATTTAATGTGTAAAGCCATTCATCAGGGAAGTTTCTTCTAATTGAAGTGAATGAGCTCTAATGCAGGAAAACAGTCCATTTGACATAATCTTCCTTGTAACAGTATGTTTAACTGCTAAAGTAAAGATGATAACATTTTGAAAACCCATAAACTGATTTCTTTTTTGTGTCTAAATGGTGCGCACAGGCACCAGCAGCTCACCATTAGAAGTGAGACAGCGACTCTGATTAAATTATCACCTTTGCATTTTGCTGACATTTGCTTACATAAAAACCACAGCTTTTTTTTTTCCGTTTCACTGACAGGCAAGTCAAGATGCTAGGAGAACACATCTTAATAGCTTACTTCTTAATACTTTTAAATATTTAGCTATGTGGCAAAGGGACCCTTGTCTCTCCTTGGCGCTCATGTTGGTGGTGGGCCCTAGCAAGTGGTCCAGATGCTTGAGGCCACGCCCCCACCGCCAACCTGCTCGGGGATTGGCTGCCTTAGGCCTAGTGGGCGGCCCCGGTCGGGGCGAAGTTGGGGGTGACTCCCAAGGGTTCTGACACTGAAGCCCAAGCCAAAGCCACCTGGGAGTCCTGCCGCGCTCTGTCGCAGAGGACCAGGAGTTCTCTGACCCCTAGTCAAGCTCCCCCGTCCTCCCAGTGCGTCCGCGGTCCACCCTATCCTGGGAGGATTGGGCCTTGGGGCCTCGCGTGGGTGTCAGCAGCCTGGACCCTGATCCGGGGGCCGCTGGAGCTGGTTCCGGGGCCTGGAGGAGCTGCTGGAAGCGGAGGCGGCTCGGGAGACGCTGGATCGAAGCGGGCGCAGACACCCGAAACGGCTGGGGTGGCCGCGAGCCGGCTGCTGAGTAATCCTGGGCGGCGGGTGGGGGCGGCCAGGCGCCCACGTTCCCCCGCGCCGCAGCCGGGCGGCGGCTCCGCCTCCGCGTCCCTCCCCGCCCCCTGCCGGCTGCTGTGCTCGGCTCCCGGCAGGTCGGAGCGGGGCTCGGGGAGCGCGGGCCGCTGCAGCCGCCTCCCGCACCTCGCCTCGGCCCGCGCGGAGCCTCGTGCGCCCATGGCCGGCTCGGAGCAGCAGCGGCCGCAGCGGAGGGACGAAATAGAGTCGGACGCGGCGGCGGCGGCGCCCCTGCAGGACGCAGAGCTGGCCCTGGCTGGCATCAACATGCTGCTCAACAACGGCTTCAGGGAGTCGGATCAGCTTTTCAAACAATACAGGTGACACCACTCTTCCGACTCTCTGCCCCGGCTGCGCGCTCCGGGTGGTCACTTCGCAACCAGCGGCTGCTCTCTTCCCCGCTTCCCTTCGCTTCCCAAGGCTTTATCTGCAGCCTTTGCCCTGCGCCTTGGCCCCGTCCTCCTCCCCACCCCATCCCCCGCTGCGTTGTCCCTTCCCTCCCAGACACCGCATTCTCTGCTCACTTTCTGCCCTCATAGGAATGCCCAGTGTTTCTCTGATGCTTTCGAGCGGTGGCTCACCTACCATAGGTGGCTTAGGGAACTAATGCATCTGAGGCAGCAACGAGCCTGGCACTTGCAGGGTTGAGACTCTGGCTCGCCTGCTGCCTGGGCAGCCTTTTGTGACCCTAACACAGCCTGCTGCATCCTTGCCTGGTCCTTGTGTGGCGCTTTGCTTTGTGCCATTCCCGGAGCTTTTGTTATTTACAGACAGTGTAGTTTAAGTGTCGCGCTGTGCAGGAACTTCAAAATTTCAGACCAAACTCTGCTCACCCATCCTTCTCTGCCTATCCTTCCAAAGCCTCAGGCTTGAAATGAGTTACTGATCTTTCAAGATTTATTAAGAATTTTCTCTGGTAAAAAGAAACTAGAGGAATTTTTTTCTTAAAATACGGAAGAATGGAAGGAGAAACACGTGTGTGCCTTTAATTTGTCTTTGAGGAATTCAACTCAAGAACTAAGTAAGCCTGGTAGCTTTCTTGCTATTGTGGGATCCAGGTGTTCTGCTTCAGGAAGCAAGCTAGTTTGCCCTGTGAACGTGGGCCAGCAATCAGATGCCTAGCAGCCGTCCTGAGCATGTTTAAGGGCGTATGCCTCATAGTTTCTTGACGCCCATAGTGAAGGTTGAAATTAGTGAATCGCTGTCTAGTTGTGATGGAGAATTGAGTGTGTTAGTGAATGAGAAATGCCTAGGGTTCAAAGGATGGCGGTTTTCACCGAGCCCAGCTACTGCTCTCCAAACAGCAAAGCAGATATCTTGCAAGTAGGAACTTTTCACTGGACCTGGTTTGCTTTGTTGCTTTTGTTTTGAGACATAGTCCATGATTTGTAGCTTAGACTAGCCTTGCTAGCCTCCCGTCTCAGCCTCCCCAGTGCTAGGGATTACAGACTTGAACCCGACATCTGGGCTCTACTGTACTTTTAATTTTAAGTGAGCTTCTTCTCACCCTTATGGGTCTGAAATGAAAACATTTTAACTTACTCAGAATGTATTATTTAAAACACACACAAACACACATACTCACTACATAAGTTTGATTTAAGGTGTTTCATCAAAGTCTTTGATGGAGGATTTTTTAAAAAGTTACTAATTCTGTCTTATCGTTTGCTTGTAGGTTAGTTATAATTTTTTTTTTTTTAAACAGGGTTTCACCATGTAGCCTTGGCTAGTCTGGAGCTCACTGTATAGCCCAGGCAGTAGTGTTACTGTCACATTGAAAGCAGACTTTTTCTTTATTTAGTCCAGTAGTCCTCATCCTGTGGCTCATGACTCCTTTGGCAAACCTATTTCCAGAAATATTTACATTATGATTCATAACGGTAACAATGAAATAACTTTATGGTGGAGGTCACCACAGTGCGAGGCACCTGCACTAGAAGGTCACAGTGTTTGGAAGGTCGAGCACTGAGCAGGCTGCCGGAGTGTCAGCAGAGGACCGCTGTGAGAGCTGCAGCTTGAACAGAACTTGTCTGTGCGGAAGGAGATAGGGAAATGTGTAGCTGGGAGCTGTCTACTGTGTTTTCCAATGGGAACTGGGAATAAGGAAGGAAAATATATTGTAATATCAAATTTTTTTTTTTTTTTTGCCAAGCACAAGTACCAGCCGCACTCCCTCGCCTGTTTTCACTGTGAGTGTGGCAGTGAGGGACTGAGACTCTTGGCATCAATGGGGTCTATCACTACGGTTCTAAGGGACCGAGACTCTTGGCATCAATGGGGTCTATCACCACGGTTCTAAGGGACTGAGACTCTTGGCATC
>NC_022020.1:6593940-6594873 GCF_000317375.1 Microtus ochrogaster
ATGGGGTCTATCACCACGGTTCTAAGGGACTGAGACTCTTGGCATCAATGGGGTCTATCACCACGGTTCTAAGTCAAGTCTTGGGTTTCATCGTTCTTCCTCCGTTGCTAAATTTGTGAGACATTTGCAGTCTGCCTGGACGGGCCTTTTCCCCCCACTAATGTTACAAAGCTTTAGTTGGGATGGAGGGAGAGAAGACAGAATGACAACATTATTTCATCAGCTTTCCCTTGCTCCATCTGCTGTGTTGGGATGCGGGAAGACTTTGTGTTTCTCCCACCTCCAACATGTGCTCCGTCTCACCCATGTGTGGGGAAGCACAGTTGCATAGAAGGATGATCAGAAACAGGCATCCAGTGACTGGGGCTCCAGTCTAACCCTGCCCTGTTGTGGATGCTGACTTTTCAGTTTCTCCAAAACTGCTTCATTGTCTGTAAAATGAAGGTAGTGGTAATAGTGCCCACAGCACAGCGTGATTGGCTGTTAAATGTAACAGGAAGAGAGCTGGGGACAGGAATATAGCTCAGCTGACTGGGTTCTTGCCTACTGTGTGTGAAGCTTTGGTTTCTGTTCCTAGGCTTCCACACCACTTGACCTGGGTGTGGTGGTGCATGCTTCGAATCCCACCCAGCATTCTGGAGTAAAGACTGAGGATCAGGATGGGAAGTTAGAGGTTATCTTTGGCTACATAGTGAATGTGAGATCCTGAGATACACGAGACCCAGTCTCAGACAGACAAACAAATGAAAAATAAGAATCAGGAGAACCGCATGCCATGGATGCATGCAGCTGTAGCTTGCTGTCTTGGTATGCCGTGCATACAAGCAGCTGTAGCTAGCTGTCTTGGTATGCCATGGGTGCATGCAGCTGTAACTAGCTGTCTTGATATGCCATGCATGAAGCTGTAGCTAGCTGTCTTGGTACTCCATGCGT
>NC_022020.1:6595028-6596392 GCF_000317375.1 Microtus ochrogaster
TGCATGCAGCTGTAGCTAGCTGTCTTGGTACGCCATGTGTGCATGCAGCTGTAGCTAGCTGTCTTGGTACACCGTGCGTGCATGCAGTGAAAGCTGGTGATGTTGGTGCTTGCTGCTGTCACCACCATCTCAGCACAAGGCTGAATGCCTCCATTTATGCAGATAGCTTTCATTTATACATTTTAAATTACATCTGATTTATTTATTTATTCATTGTTCGTGTGTGTGTATACATTATGTGGGACCATGGGATCAAACTGAGATCCTCAGGCTTGGTGGCCAGCACCTTTACCACCTGAGCCATCTTAACTGTTCTAGCTCTCCTATGTCATGCTCATCTCATATACCACATTTGACAGACATATGATACTTTAGGAAACTTTTCTTCCGTTCTAGCAAGGAATGTCCTGCTAGAAACTCAACATGGACTTCATAACCAGTGTTTGAGTGTCACTTCTAGCTTAGCATGTCCACAGAGGAGTGGGAGCCAGGAGATGGATAATTCAGGTGAAAAACCTGGTGACCAGCAGGGACCCAGCAAGTATCTCTCCACATGTCTCAGAACAAAACAGGACTGTGAACCTCTAAGCCCCTCCCTGTATGTCCTATGGCTATCTCTAGCTTCCTGGGGCCTCCATATGTCCTATGGCTAATTCAACTAGTAAACTGGCTCTGTACCCCTCCCCCGATCCAAGGTTAATGTTATTAATACAGTCTTGGAGTGTCACAACACAATCAAGTATCCTACAGCACCTAGCTATTTTTATTGTCTTCTAACAGTGACCTACTCCCCTTTTTGGTAAAAGTCCTCTCCTTTAGATGAACAAAGAAACACTGTCTATCTAGCATTAAAGTAACTTTTTTGTTTAAGTAAGAAGGCTGTTTTCTCATGCCCCATTAAGGAGAGGAGCTTCATCAATAGGTACCACATGAGCCATGGTCCCTTGTAGAAACTGCTGACAACGAAAGCCCTTCTGGATTGTGTAGCGCAGATGTTCTTCCATGGGGATGAGAAATATCTGCACAGTAGAGACCTTCTTCTGAGATGTCAACAAAACCTTGTAGCTGCTGCCCCTTACACAAATAGCAGAGGCCGTGCCCTAACGAGCTGCCTGGGATGGGTGCTCAGCCTCTGTCAGGCACTTGGAGATGTTTCCACAGAGACCAGGACAAGTTTGTGCTGTGTGCGAATGTGGCTCGTGTCTCTCTGGTGTATTGAAGTTAAAGGCCTGACGATTGAAGAGATGGAGCCTTTGGGAGGTGGTTAAAGCCTGGGCGCTATTGGAAGGGGGAGCCTTTGGGAGGTGGTTAAAGCCTGGGTGCTATTGGAAGGGGGAGCCTTTAGGAGGTGGTTAAAGCCTGGG
>NC_022020.1:6596557-6626023 GCF_000317375.1 Microtus ochrogaster
GGGGAGCCTTTAGGAGGTGGTTAAAGCCTGGGCTCTATTGGTAGGGGAGCCTTTAGGAGGTTGGACCTAGTTGGAGGTTCTTAGATCACTGAGGGCTTGAGTTTATTTCTCACAGCACCTTCTGACAGTTCTTGAGAAGTCTGTAACAAAAGGAGTAAACCTGGCCCTACCTGTGCTCTTTCATGTCGTGTGTCCCATGACATGTGATTCTTTACTCCTAAGTAAGCTACCGTCACGTACCATTGGCTGCCCCTTACCATGGTGTTAATTGATAGTGGGCTGTGATCCCCCATACCACTGAGCTTAAGAAGGATTTCTATGTAAGTACTCGGGTCAAGTCTTTTGTTGTAGTAAGGAAAAGCTGCTGGCCAGTGCCTCAGGACTGCTCTGCTTTGAGCCCGAGGCTGTGTGATCCTCCTGTTCCCAGAGCTCAGTGCTCTTATGCAATAGTCCGCACACTGAACTGCTGTTGGCTTGTGTGACCCACACTCAGACCTTGGGGCCGATGTTAAACTTGGTGAGGTTCGTGTTGCTGCTGTACGTGGACCTTAGCAGAGAGGCTGGGAAACACACTCACAGGTCACCATAGTGTACAGGGACAGAGCGAATAGTGGCAAGCCCAGCCAGAGGACATTTTGCAGAGGAAATGCTGCCTGAGCTTCATGCAGAGCTGGGGAAGATGAGAAGGATGTGAGAGATGGTACGGTTTAAGCTGGGTCTGGGAGAGGAGTCGGTGGAAACCCAGGTAGTGCAGACATGGAGGGTCAAAGCTGCAATGTGCTCTGCAGCCTAGCAGCGGACGCCTGGATGGTTTCTCTGTTGTGTTTTCTCTCCTGTGGTTGGTGCAGGCTGCCAGTGAGTTGGCTTTTTCTTAGGGCTGTTTTGCTGTTAGGTAGCTAGTCACTGTTCCTGAGACAGTTGTGTGTTTGTGCTATCATGACCCTCATTAACTTCTTAGGGTTCCTCCATCCTGATGTCACAAGGTCCTTTCCTCGTTATGACTTGAAGGTTTTTAATCAGAGGGCTGGTAGGAGAGGGGCAGACTTGAAGCTCTGAGGATGACCTAAGACATGTGGAACTCCAGTGAGCTTTTTAATTTCTGTTTCCATAGAAATTACCTGACACAGCCTCCTTCCTCCCCTAATGGCTGCCATTACACCCCCTGCTTTCTCTCTTGTCATCTCTTCTTTTGGCAGGGAGGGGACAGGGTCTCATGTAGCCCAGGCTAACTTCAAACTTGCTGTGTAACAGAGAACAATACTGAACTTATGACCTATCCCTTGACCTCCTGAGTGATGAGGTGACAGATGTGCCCCTCCCCCCGCCCCGTGTCGAGTTTGTGTCATGCTGGGGATCAAATTCAGGATTACGTGCGTGCTAGGCATGCATCCTACCAACTGAGCTACATCCCACCCATCTCTTGGCATCTTTTTCTGACATTTGAAGGTCTTATTCTGACAGTATTGCTACCAGTTTCTGGCTGTGAATATTACTGGAGTAATTAAGAAATATGCTGAGAATGCATAGAATTCTCTGTTCAGTCCCAAGATGACAAATTACAATATATATTGGCTATTAAACATGGACCAGTGATAAATGTGCACAAATAAGTAAGGATTTGATAGAGAAAAAAGATATAGGTAAAAGTATTCTGTTTTTCTTTTCCATTTTAAATTATAAAATGCCAAGAAGCATTAAAGGTAAAAGAGAAAAATTTGTGCTAAATAATGTTCATGTATGTGCACATGTGTATAATAATATACAGATCCTAAATTGATCAGCACAGCTATAGCACATGTTATGGAGGCATGTACTGCATGTCTGTATTTTGAGAACATGTTGACTGTGGAACCAGGATTATTGCATCTGAGATGGTTTGATATCATTCAGGGGATAGAAACGTATGACCTACCAGCCAATTCTGGCCTGCTGGCTGTCTTTGCCAATAAAGCTTTATTGGGACACAGCCACTCTCATTTGATCATCTCTTGCTTGTGCATTACAACGTCAGCCATAGATAGTTGTCACAGAGACCATAAAGCTAGACATTCATGGGAAAATTCAAGGTAAGGGTGTCAGGCTGGTAGGGCCCAGCATCTTCCCTGCCCCACGCCATGTCAGATCACTGAAAGGTGGAAGCTGAGAGGAGTCCTGGGTGCTCAGAGGTAGTAGGGTATCTCAGCTCTGTTGCTAGAGTCTGTGGATAAATCCTTAGGTGCAGAAATTCAAGAAAAGTAGAGGATTGAGAGCAGAAATGGTTTGAGGGACTGGTAGAAAAGCTAGTTAGTTTATCTGTTGATTCTTCTGTCTTTCCTGCTCAGTGGAGTGGCTGTCAAGGCTCATCTTGATTTCCTTCTACCTGTTAGAATTCTTGGAAAGGTCCTGATTAAATAATTTCTTCAGATTCATTAAGTTGAAGTGGAATTCTTTTAAAAAATACAATTGCTTGTAGAATAATGGCTGGACTTAGAGGAAATTAATAGCACCCCCTCAAAAATACCCACTCCCTAAAACCTTGGGTTGTGGCATGGGTGCAACTGTATGTGCACACACATGCGCACACACATGCGCACGCGCACACACACACACACACACACACGTTTGTACAGATCAAAGTTAAGAGTGCCCCTCCAGAAAGTCTGTGCTCAGTCACTTCCACCGTGTTGACAGCGCCCTCAGTTGGAGGGCTTTCTTCCTCCAAGCCAGCGGAGAAAAGCAGAATGAAGTTTTGATGTGGCTAAGAAAACAAGAGAGAAATAATACTGGACCACGGAGACTTTTCTATTTTTTTTAAGAGTCATTTTACTTTTTAATTGAATGTATGTGAGTGGCAGGTATATGCACATGTGAGTGCAGGTGCCCACAGAAGCCAGCAGAGGGCGTCAGTTACTGCAGAACTGGAGCCTGACATAGATGTGGGGAACTAAACTTGATCTTCAGCACAAACAGTGCTCAAATACTGAGCCATCTCTCCATCCTTCCTTCTAGTTATACGAAACCACTTGAAGATCTCAGTTTCTACCTTTCACAGGCTGCTTCAGCTTTACATTTTACCATTTTCTCCCCTGATGTTTACTTAGCAACAGCAGTGAGGCTTCGAAGGGGCTAATGGAAAGGCCCCAAGGGAAAGAAAGCACTGAAGAAACACAGGAAACCAATGGCTGTGGAGGCCAGATGCATCTACCCTTGATCTTAAAACTCTGTCTAGCGCTAATTCACACTTTGAAAGGGGATAAGGTAGGGGTGGGGCGGAACTGGTCTCCGCCTTATACTATTCGCTGTGGTTTCATTTTTTTTTTGTGTGTGTAGTTTCAGTTACAGTCAACCACAGTTTGAAAATGTTACATGGAATGTTCTAGAAATAAATAACGCACAAGTTTTCATTTCATTTCATTTTAGTTTTTGGGACAAGAGTCTTACTGTAGCCTAGGCTGACTTCAAACTCCTGCCTCAGCCTCCAAATTTTGGGGTTATGGTTGTATGTCACCTCATCTGACCAGTTCATAAATTTATAATAATTTATTATAATACAAACCAAACTCCATCATCCATGAAATGTGTGAAGAAGAAAAATGACATTCAGAAGGTTCATTCTGTCAGGGTTTCAGGCCTCTGCTGTGGTTCGCGAAGATGAGGGGTTCCAGTTCCCCTTCAGCATTTACTGTGCTCCTAAAACCTAAATTCATGAATATGGTGCCTGTTTAGAATCAACATTGAGTCAGCCTTTGTGTGTGAAATTGTGGGGGAAATGCTCCACTTTCGGACAGGAGGGATGATAGTTTTGTATGGGATCATGCGTGGGGTTCCCGTTGAGATTTTACCCCGCATGTAATTGTGCTCTCAGTGGGGAATCTTCAATAATTTCCCTAGAATGGAGCAGAGGAGCACAGTGTCAGGAAATGAACTGCTCAGGTCACCTCACAGCAAGTGTGCTGGAGCAGGTCTGGTCCCAGAGTCCGTGAGTGACCACCGGACACCACCTCTGTTTTTCCTGTAAAAGTTCCAGAAGAGAATCCACGGAAGAGACCCGTTATTTTCTAGGCAGTATGCGAACCTCTTTCTGCCACCCAGAACTCCGCATCAAACCACCCAACTGGTGTGAGACGCCCTGTGACCCTCCACGGCTTGCTAGTTGGCATTACCCAGCGTGTTGTGGACTTTCCCATGCCTTCTTGGCTTTATATATTTGTGTATGTCAAAGGTCAGAGGACATTTATCTGTTGGAATTGGTTCTCTCATTCCACTGTGTGGATCCCTGGGATTGAACTCAGGACGTCAGGCTTGGCAGCAAGCACCTCTACTTCCTGAGCCATCTCTGTGACCATGTCCTTCATCCTTCACTGTGTTACATTGAAAGGGTTTCCTGTGCACACAGCTCATGAGGTTGCTGGAGTTGGTGAGGCTTGGAAAATATTAAAAACACCTCCCCACCAAGCCATCTCATTCCCCAGCCAAGCCCTTGTGAACAGCAAGCCTGTTTTCTCAGCCTCTTCCCTATCCTCCCTGTTGTATGCAGTAGGTTCTTGTAAAGACCCTCTCTAAAGAGAGTTCGTTCATTGGGACCCAGACTCTCTGCAGGTGGTACAACTGAAGCACAGAAAGGAGAGGCAAGACTGTGTCCTGTGTCCCATTACAGACAGAAGGAGGCCAGCAGCCTCGGGAGCAGCCAGATTGCTCATTCATCCCCGTAACACCGTGTGCCTCTGCTATACGCTAAGAACCACAGACGTGGGAGGAGAGATGGCTCAGCCTTGACAGGCTAGGCTCACAACCAAAAATGTAAGAGCACAGGCATTAAGGTAAGAAGACAACATCTCTCACTCAAAAGTTGCCAGAGATTGCTGGATACATGTTTTTATCTTTTGAATAAATGGCTAAATACCAGGAAACAGTGACAACCAGAGCAGGCCATCCAGACAGCACAGAAGGTAAAATCACTTGTATGGCACTCATGATCTGAGGTGACCCGGGAACCCATATTCGCTTGGAGGGAAAGGACCTACCCAACCCCACAAAGTTTTTCTCAGGTCTCTACAAACAGCTTGTGCTCGTGTTTTCTCCCTCTCTCCCTCCTTCTTCCTCTCTTTCTGTTCCCCTTCTTCCTCTCCCTCTCCCTCCTATACACACCTCAAAATTTAAGTATATACAAGCAAGTCCCCTTTACTGGCTAAGGCACGGAGCCTTCCGGTCCCCAAACATGCTGTAGACATGCCTTCTGACCCCATTTGAAGTACTCCATAGCAGCTCTAAAATTTTGACTCTACCTCCCATAAACAGGGAGTGTAGCCACTAACTAGAATCTTCCATCAATTCTTTCCTCTTGGTGCAGCCCAGCCTGCCCTGGACTGAGCAGGGTTGGAGAGCCTCATGGAAAACAGTGGGGTTGAGGGTCTGTCTCCCAGTCAGTGGGAGGAACCATGAGTGTCACCTGCACCTGGCCCAGGTAGGCGACATGCTGAGGAGCAGAGTTCTTTCAGCGGGCTGTGCTGTGGCAAGGGCAGCCTCACTTGGGGTTTTCTGGTGCTGTGACTCTTGATGACATCACACCTGTGCCCTCTTCGGGTGGCAGACGATTTGTGATTCCCCCTTTGTGGTCTGAAAATGAGACTGGCAGATGAGATATCCCATAGTATAAAGAAGTAAAACAAGTTCATAATTCAAACCACATATACTGAGCCCGCCTTCACCAAGGGAATATGTAGTTAGATGCTTTAGCCATAGCAGTGAACAAATGGGAGGTAAGGTGAGAATCTTCTGCACACAGGCAGAGAACGCAGGGCTGTGCACGTCAACAGAAAGGAAGTTGCTGCACACTTCCCTGTGCTAAGAGAAAAGGGGTGTGACCCTAAAAAGGAGAATCCAGGCTGGGCCAGGCTGTCTTCGTCCAGGAAGTGTCAAAATAATTAAGTTCCCATTAAGAGCATGGGATATGCCCGGACCCGGTGACTTGGCAAACAGTTTGTTTCCTGAAACCCACTCCAGTAAATTCTACAGAAGCCTTTACTGCGCACTCATGGCTAGATGATGGATTTCAAGGTTTGGCAGGCGAGTTGGCCAGCATCAATATCCGAGTAAAGTTGGAGAGATGGTTAGGAGTGCACACTGCCCCTGTAGAGGACCAAGCTCAGCTCCCATGAGCAATGTTCGGTGACTCACAGCCACCAGGACTTCATCTTCAGGGGGCCCAACACCGTTTCTGGCCTCTGTGGATACCTGCATTCATGTGCACGCACAGACACATACACATGTTCATGTGATTAAAAACCTTTTTAAAACTACTAATTCCCAATTTCCTTAACAACAAAATGGTATAAGAGCATGAAAAAATATTAAATAGAATAAATTGTGCTTGTTGGTATCTTATCCAATATTTCATATTTTCAGGAATTCATGGGATGTTGAGTACATTAAAAGGGAATTATAATATTCTGCTTAGATTCTAGCATGTGCTACAGATAATGTAGGTAAGTGATGCTGTGGTGTGTGGCCACCCAAAGCCACCAGCAAAGTTAGAGTCAGATCTTTACAGAGCATGTCTGTGAAGGGTGCCGTGAATCTGCTGCTTTTCTGCACCCACAGCTGCTGCAACCAGGGCTGAGCCAACCAGGGATTGAAAATACCTGAAGGAAAGAAATTCCAGAAATATCTAAAAAACAAAATTTAAATTTGCTATGCATCAGGTACTGCGCTGAGAAACAAATGGAGCGATTTTAGGACTATAGGTGATCTAAATGACTCCTGGCTCTGGGAACGCATATAGATTACCTGTCAGTGCTGAGTGTCTGAACCATGAGGGCCTGGAACCAGTCTCGCCTAGTACCAGGGACAGGCGAAGCTATTTCTATGTAAATAAAAGTAAATTAGAGAGGTTTTATATCTTCGTAATTTTCAGAGATGCTAAAGCAAGGCAGTGTGGGACAGAGGGCCAAGCACTTACACTGCAGGATGGCTCCCATCCTGGGTCCTGTCCTACCGTGGGGATTATGTCAATTCCAACAGCCCCACAGGGCTTCAGAATAGGCTTCCTTATCTGTGAACCCAGGTCTGCTTCCACTCACAGCCCCAGCTGGAGCCGAGGCCGTTAGAGCACGGTGGTGGATGCAGTCGCTATCTGTGGCCACAGACACAACTCTCCTTGGAGGATGAAGAGCCCCCGGGTGGAGTCCCATAGTTACTGATCTGAAGCACCAGTTTTTCCTTCCTGGTTACACATGGAAGTATTGTCATCCCCAATCCTCCTGTCCCTTACTGTGTACACTCAGCCATCAAAGGGCCTTCCTTTTGTCTTACCCAATGCAGAACTAACCTGAGGGTCCCAGGCCTCTTCCGCGTTATTACCCAAGTCTTCCTAGCTATGAACTGCAGGGTGTTGACCAATCTGTATCCTCTCCAGGAATCCAGTAAGCTTTTATTATGTCTACTATACAAATTAAAAACATGTTTTTAAAATTTTAAGGTCCATGTCTCCAGAAACGAGGGCACATTTTTCTAAAGATTACATAGCCCAAAGGACCATTTTGTCATGGGGAAATAGGACAGGATCCTTATGGGTGACTGTCCTTGTGTCTAGAGGCAACTGGGAGGGCCCCATACTACAGTGTGTCCTCTGCTTTCCCAGTGTGACAACAGCTGCATGTTTGCCTACCCTGTTCTTGCAGGAGCCCTTGCTCATTAGCATTTTTGGGGGTGGAGCTTTTCTAGGAAAACTTGTATCTGAGCTGTGACTCCACTCCCAGTGAGTGACAGGTGGTGTCAGCAGGACTGTACTTTTCTGCCTCAGCTCTGACCAGGTTCCCCTGGGCTTTGATTCGTGTGAATCATTCACTGTAAGATAACTGTCATGGACACATATATTCACAAATTTTACCCTCTGGTCTCACCATTAGTGAGACTGTAGTGCAATTCCAACATGATCTGGGAGTAACACACATATTTTGCATTCACGTTCAAGTTGAATTCACTAAATGATAGAGATTCCTTAAAAAGGCATTTGGATTAAAGTGAAATCTCGCTCTGTGGCCTCTTCAGTGTTGTTCCTCATAGGAAGAGTCACCATGAAAGGCTTGGGTGACTTAATTTCCATCCCTCATTTTGAACAGGGAAATCTCTGGGATATCAAGAAAAGCACTTGGCAGCCCTCTGGCTTGCAGGCCCTGCTCTCTTCTGCTTGAGGCCAGCAGAGAGGCTGAGTTCACCAGGCCGTGTGGGTGGGCTAGGACCCTAGACTCCTGAGCCAGCCCAGAGACCCATACTGGTCGGCAGTAACTAAGCTTCACAGCATAGTCTGTTTCACATTGGCTTAATTGCTCAGAAAAATGAGTGTTGTTTACATCCGAAATGCCATTCGCCTCAGCTGTCAACCGCGTATGCTATCCAAATGGTTTTCTTTTTGCTAGTTCTACATTGATGATTGACGACACCCTCAGTAGCTTGAATTATGAAGATTACAGAGTGAGCTAGCAATCATCCCCTTGAAACAATAGAGAAAAATAAAATGGTAAAATGAGAGAAGGGTTGTGGGGCCGTCGTGGTCATCTCAAGTAGCTCAGCTCAAGTTGCTACTACGGAGATGTCACCTTAGAGGTTCTTTCTTGTTATGGAAAAATTACCACTGCTAAACTAAGACGGGAAGGAAGGGACACCGGCCAGTTGCACAGTTCCTCTCATGTCCCGACTCTGGACTGAATCTTTGAGAGGGTGGTGAAATGGGGAGCTCCCTCTGAACGGAAGAATTTTAGTTGTGAAAACTCATCACAGGGAGCTCAAGGCCTAGGAAATTATGGTAAAGGAACCTTCAGAATAATGAAGTAAGCTCAAATTCATGACCCATGCTGGTGAAACTGTCTACAAGGAAAGTCTGAGTGAGTGACAGACACCTACAAAACTCAGACGTTGTCACAAGGAACTAAAGTACCAAAATTTATCATGCTGTGTCTAGCTTCACTTTAACAGAGAGAGAGAGAGAGAGAGAGAGAGAGAGAGAGAGAGATCTTTCCAAAAGGCTAAAATGGGTTTTTAAGGGCTGGAGAGATGGCTCAGAGGTTAAGAGCACTGACTGCTCTTCCGGAGGTCCTGAGTTCAATTCCCAGCAACCACATGGTGGCTCACAACCATCTGTAATGAAGTCTGGTGCCCTCTTCTGGCCTGCAAGCATACATGGAGGCAGAACACTGTATATATAATAAATAAATAAATAAATAAGTCTTTAAAAAAAAAAAAAAAAAATGGGTTTTTAAAATGAATTAGTATTTGGATTCCTCACATCAGCAGATGGATATTTTTAACCATAAAAACATTTTTACCATTTATAGTTATTGCCATACATAATAAACGAACCATTTTGTATTTTAAAGATTAAAAAATAATGAAAATACTTTGATCAGTTTTGTTGACTTTTAAAAATTTGTAGTTTTATTTTATTATTTTGTTCATATGGGTGTTTTATCTGTCTGATGTGTACCACATGCATGCCTGTGCCCGTGGAGGCTGGAGGGGCATCAGATTCCCTAGTGCTGCAGTTATGGATGGTTGTGAGCCATCACATGGGTGCTGTCCATCCCGCACAGGTCTTCCGGGAAAGCATCCTGAGCTCTGAGCCGCTGAGCCGTATCCCCAGCTCCAATCCCGTTACTCTCTGAAGGCCTGCGGCTAGTTGACAAATGTGGTTGGCTGTCACCTTTGCAGGCTACTCACGATGCCACCTTTGTGCTCACAGAATAGACATGGCTGAGGTTCTTATCCTCTTACCTGTATGTCTGAGGGAGAGAAGAAACAGGAACCAACGCTAATGTATTTGAAGGGTGTTTGTACCTGTTAATGATATTAGCAAAAATAAATAATTGGCTATTTAATCTCTAGCACTATATTCAGAATATAACAGCAACTCTAAATGCCCACGAGTATGTAGCAATAATCAAATACAAATCAGTAAAACTTGAGAGGACCTGAAAGTTGGGAGGCTTCTAGCCATGCAGTAGGCTGCCGCTCTTCACTGGAACTGTCGGGGAGACAGAGAACGAGGGGCCGGTTAATGAATGCTCACTATGGGCTGGGGAGATGGCTTGACTGGTGAACCACCTGCTGTGCAAGCGTGAAGACCTCAGTGTGTTCCCTGGTAGCATCCATGTAAAAGGCTGGGCATGATGGTGTGTGCTTGCAATCCCGGGCCGGGAGGCAGAGAGAGAAACAGGAGGGCTCCTGTGGGCCAGCTTAGTGAGTTCCAGAAAAAGAAAGAAAAGAGGAGGCTGGAACCTGAGGAACAGCACCCAGTGTTAACCTCTGACCTTCACACACATTGTTGAAAGGAGTCCCCTTCCTTGCTGTGATCCCAGCACTCGGGGCAGAGGCAGGCAGATCTCTGAGTTCAAGGCCAGCCCGGTTTAGACAGTGAGTTCCATGACCTCCCAACCCCAGTTAAAATAAAAGACTATCCTGTCCTCAGTTGAATAGTGTTGGCTTCCTTGTGGAACATCATTTGGCCATATGCATTTATTTCTGGAATTTTCTTCTACCCCGTGGTTTTGTGTGTCTGTCTTTACACTGCTGTTTATTACTGTAGGGGGATTTAAGGTCAGGAAGTCTGTGACAGTCAGCTTTGTCCTTTAAAGACTATCTTTGACTATTTGGAGTCTGAGATTCCATATTAATTTTTAAGAAGTTTTTTTCAAAAATATATCATTGGCATTTTAGCAGCAATTATGTTAAATTTCTAGGTTGCTCTGGGTGATACTGAGATCTTAGCAAAATGAAATTTCTAGTCCCTGAATATGGGACACTTCCATCCCCTCATGCTGACTCCTTGAATTTCTCTCAGAAATGTTTCCTAGGTTGCCGTGTGCAATTTTTCACTTTGTTGGTTAAGTATTTTATTCTTTTTTGGTGCTAAAGTCAATGGGATTATTTTTAACATCATTTTAATTTTTTTTATTGTCAGTATAAATAAATGCAACTGATTTTTATATTATTCATATCCTGCAATTTGTTAGATTTTTTATTCCTTCAGTTTTGTGGAATCTTGGGGTTTTCTACACCTAACATCTTGTCATCTGTGAAGAGCAGTAACTTCATCCTGTTCCAATTTGAATGCCTTTCGTTTCTGCTTCTCACTCTTTCATCCTGGCTCCTGCTCCAGCGCTCTGTGGAATAGTAATGAAATCCTTAGTCTGCCCCTTAGCTTGTTCACTGTTGCATGTAATGTTACCTGCAGCCTTAGGGTTTTGTGATATTTCCTGAAAACACAGAACAATTATAATTTTCTCATTTGTTATGATAAATGGCATATTTTAAGCCTGTTTGCTTCTTTTTAGGATATTATCATGTTGATGAGTTTCAGTTGTCAGTTTGACACAATCTAGCAACACTGGATTGTTTAGAGAGCTAGTTTGTAGTGATGAGGTACGTAGGCCTGCTTTTCGTCCTGCCCAGCGCCTGCACAGCTAGCTTTACACCCGGAATAACAACACACAAATTGTATTCTTTTAAACACTGCCTGGCCCATTAGCTCTAGCCTCTTACTGGCTAACTCTCACATCTTGCTTTAACCTATATCTAGTAGTCAGTGTAGCACCACGAGGTGGTGGCTTACCAGGAAGATTCTAGCCTATGTCCATCTTGGGTGGGAGCTTCTTTGCGTCTGTTCTGGAGAGGAGAGGAATAGCATCTGCCCCACTTCCCTTCTTCCCAGCATTCTGTTCTGTTTACTCTGCCTACCTAATTTTCTGTCCTATCAAAGGCCAAGGCAGTCTCTTTATTAACCAAGGAGAGTAGAAGGCCCACCTACATCCCTGGTTAGCCTTGCACATCTGTGAGGGTTTATCTTGATTACATTAATTGTGTTTTGAAGACCTGCCCATCGTTGGTGACACCAATCCCTAGGCAGGAGAGCCTAGACTGTGTTAGAGTGGATCAAGTAGGTGAGGCCAAACGTGCCTGCATCCTTTCGTCCCTGCTCTGTGTGTGCTCTGACTGGTGGTCTCAAGTTTCTGATGCCTTTGGTTTTCCTACAGTGATGAGCTGTAATCCAGTCTTGTGAGCCAAATAAACTTCTTTTCCTGTGGCTTTGTTAGGGTGTTTTGTCCCAGGAACAACAAAGAAAACCAGGACATGTGCAAGGCAAGGCTGTTATCTCTAACACAGTGCACAGCGGACTGTTCTTGAGATTGGCAGTCCTGACTTTTGCTCACTCCGCCCTCTGAACTTTCCTAAGGGCTCCCCACTGTAGGTACTTAGTAATTTATATGTATTTTAAACAGGGGTCCTATTGTGTGTGCCACACAGTCCCCAGTGATTTGGATGTAGGGATTGTTTTTATGATAAGAAAACCTCCTGTGGGATTCGTAAGCAGTATATAAGCTTTCCAGCTAAATGGTTTAATCAGTATAATTAGGTGAAAGTACAGATTGATATCTCTCAATTGTTTTAATCCTTACATTAATTAGTCATCTACATACTGTTTGGCCATTCTAATATTTTGTTATTAACAATTTATAACTTGGACACTGGACTCGATGAACTATGAACTCATGAAACTTGTAGCAAATATAAAGTAGTATTCAAGTCAAATTGGCTCCAGGGAGACTGTTGTGAACTGGGAGCATTGGGAGATCAGGAAGGGACTTCTTGTTCTTGTTCTTCTTCTTCTTGTTCTTCTTCTAGTTCTTCTTCCTCTTCTGGTTTTTTTTTTTTTTGGTATAGGCAGATATGATAATTAGGCCAAGAAGGAAGACATTTTGTTCTTTTTATTTTCTTCGGGCAACTTAGTTTTTTTTTTGTTTGTAGGTCATCAGCCTGGGTTCAATATGGTTCCAGCAATAAAAAACAGCCCCTCTGTTTAGTGTAACTGTGTCCATGGAACAGGTTACATAAGCATGGGGGGGGACAACATTTATCCCTTACAATTCCAAACCTGGGGGCTGGAGAGCTGGCCCAGCAGGAGGAGTGCTCGCTGTCCCTGCAGAGGACTCACATAGCAACTCAGAGCTGGGCTAACTTCAGCTTCAGGGGGTCTAATGCTCTCTTCTGTCCTCCCTGGGCAGTGCACTCATGGGCACATCAACATCTTCCTGAAAAGCACACATACATACACACTTAAAAAATCAAAATCTGCTTCTATAGAAATATATATATTTGTTTCAAAAATTAAAATTTCAGCATTATTTTTAAGATAAATATTTATTGACTATCTATTTGGGTCAAGATCATCTGGTAAGAAATATAAGTAAATCAGACTCCTCTCTGCCTTCAAAGATCCAAAAGAGCCACATAGTGTATACTTCAATCGAGTCATGTCACAAGAAATAGTGAGCACATTAGTTAGCTTGGGCTGCCATAATGAGATGTCCAAGACTGTGTGGCTTTGAAAGCGGATTTATTACCCAATAGCCCTGGAGGCTCTTGGGGAGCCAGCGTGGTTGGGATCTCCTGACAGCTCTCCTCTTTGGCCAACTTCTTGCTGAGCGCTTATGTGGTCTTTTCTCTGAGCACCAGTGTAAAACCCGGAACGGTCCTGTAGCTCCCGTGTCACTACAGGACCAGTTGTGCAAGCTGGGAACTAAGCTGAGACTTCCAAACACATAGACAAACACAGAGACAGAGACGCACAGAGAGACAGGGATGGAGACATAGGTCACTCTTGATACAAGAAGGTCAGTGCCCCTCTATTGTGCTCAGGGGCAGCTTCTATAGAAATCCTTAGCCACACCCAGCTCCCCAGGCTCTTTCAGCTGCAGACTCCTCAGCCTGCCATCAGGGTCTCGTGCTCAGAGTAGCTGTAAAGCAAGGTCTCGTGCTCAGAGCAGCTGCAGGCAAAGAAAGTCAAGGGGCCAGGGATCTGTAACTCCAACACACCAGCATGAAGACAAAGAGTAGGACCATCTCTTCCGGTCCCAAAGCTACCAGGATGCTGCTCCTATGACCTCAATTCCTTCCTAAGAGCTTCATCTTCAGATACAGCCACCCTGGGGATTAGGATTATGGGGGAGGGGACACAATTCCTCTTACAGATGCAGGGACTCAGGGACCTGCACTTTTGGAGGACCTCCTTACTGAGTGTTCTTATTCACAGTGTTCACCCTGTTAACCTGGAAGGTGGGTGCTGTCATCTCCCCAGTTCGCAGAGGAAGAAGCTGAGGCTCAGAAGAGTTTAGTTCTGGGGTCACTCATGCATGGGGAACTTGGACCCAGGGCCCTGGAAATGGAGGTGCAGCAGAGGAGTTGCCTAGAGACTGAGCCAGGCCTGTATTTTGTTCAGGATGAAGCAGCCAGGTGACTGCAGAGATGGCTGTGTGTTGAAGGGAAGAAGAAGCTGACATGTGTTGATTAGGTGGGGTCTTGTTATGTGCAGAGCCACCAGTTTGTAGCTTTGTCCCTTGGGCAGTAGGAAACTTGGATGGTTTTTAGTAGGAGAGTAATATAAATGTAAGAGTTAGATTTTAGAAAGCTAACTCTGGATCCCAGGATGGCTTGGTCGTTCAGCAGGTATAGGTTGCTAAGCCTTACAGTGCTAGTTCAATCTCAGCACCCAGACAGTGGAAGGGAAGAACTGTCTCCCACCCCCACCCACCCAAGACAATTCATACTTTTTTTAAAAGTTTTTGTTTTGTTTTACCAATTCTAGTGGCCGTGCACGTGTAAGCATGGAAGGGAGGAAACAAGCCGGGAAGCAATTGCCAGAGCCTGGGCCAGAGACACACAGGAAAAGGCTTAGATCTGTGACACTTCTTTTGGGTTTCTGCTTGGCAATTTCCAGGGGCAAAAGGATTTGAGGCTCCAGGTTACCATCTGATGGTTCTGTCCTTCAGAGAGAAAGGGAAGAGAAAAAAGGACACGGGAAGCAGAGCAAATGTGAAGGGTGTAGTTATGTTATTAGAGAATTTGAGTGTGCCCGAGCACTCTAGAGACCCTCTTCTAGCAGGATGGGCTCACAAGCAATTGCCGCATTTCAAAGCCATTTGAAGCAGTCAGCCAGTAAGCCTTTTGTTGTGACTTTTGAGATAGGGCCAGTGCCTTTCTCTTGTGAGTTTGTGGGTAGATTTTCCACTTTGCTTTTGGTCTGAAGTCACACCCATCACTCCCCAGATTCTGGGAGCAGGATCCTGTAAGTGGTTTTGCAAGTCTCTCAGTTTCCTCCCTCTCCCTCTAACCCTAGAGCTGCTTTGAAAGCTATCTGCCCTTTTAAAGTTTCCAGAAGCCTGTAATTATTTTTTGCATGCTAACATTTTGCCCCTGATTGCATCTATGGATAGTAAGCAATGAAGTGTGCAGTTGCAGGCACAAGGACAATGGGCACAAATACTTTGGGGAATGATCTGTAGAGTAAGCATGGAGCTTAACCAGGAAGCAGGAGAGTCAGCCAGACTGAGCACGGACTAGGTGAAGGGCGTCTATTTCTCTCTCTCTAATACTGGTTAATCCAGAGACTTAAGAGAGTCACGATTGGCCAACTGGATTTTGTGTGTGTGTGTGCGCATGCGCATGTGTGTGTGGACAGTCGAACACATCCTTTTGAAATGGTAGTACTGTATTTTTCAGGGCTGCCTTCTAAATTACTTGCTGTGCACATGACAGTTACACAAAGAGGAACTGGAGTTTACAGGAAAGGTTGTGTAATTGTTAATTGAAAATGAGCCTACCAGTGAAGTTTCTTTCAATGAAGTGTTGAGATAAAATTGGTTGAATTCAGGAAAGAAATGAGGTCTGAGGATTGTGGAGTTAGTGGAGAGACATGGGTGCAAGTATTTGCTTCTGAAATGCAATCTGCATATGTCACTTCTATTATTCCCCCCCCCTTTTTTTTAAAGAAAGTTTGGGAATTTTGGCATAGTTTTCTCCAAACTGCTTCCTGCTGTTTATTGGGGCAAAGTATTTTTAGGGGTTCACAGAAACCTTTCAGGAGGGTCTTGTTTCATCAAATCATATTAGCCTGGAAGGAATCCACAGGTTCTCATCCTCTGTGGAAACAAAAACAGAACCTCTTTTCCAAAGTAACATATCCTTAGACTCAAATTTTGAAGTCAAGATACCTTTATGTTGGTTTAACTTAGCAGCCTCCAGAATCAAGTATTTCTCTGCAGTCAAAAAATTCAAAGAAAACTCCATAGCCCTGCCTGTTTGCTCCACCCAGTCCAACATGGCGGAGGCATGCTCATCACCCCAGCTCCAGGGACGCCGTGGGTCTCTGTTGCCATTAAGCAGTTTAGCTCACAGACCCCATTTAAGTGCTCCATAAAGGGACCAGCATGAGCTAGCAAGCAGGATCTTAAAAGAAATCACACAGTTTTTGCTGCTAATGATGAATCAGGAAGCCTTCTCTGAAAAGAATTGCACCCCTGCTTGCCAGTTGACTCCTGTTTTTGTGGTTCTAGAAGGGCTTTTTAAATTTAAGCTTTTTTAGGTCTTATGTGACTCCATGCCCCAGACGGTACCATTTTGTAATCAGAGACTGCTCTTTTGTTCCCAGCCACCCAGACCCGAATAATCACATAGAAACTATATTAATTACAACACTGTTTGGCCTGTTAGCTCAGACTTCTTGTTAACTAACTCTTACATCTTAAATTAACCCATTTCTATTAATCTGTGTATTGCCATGAGGCTGTGGCCTACTGGTAAGGACCCAGCATGTCCTTCTCCTTCAGGAGCTACATGGAATCTCCTTGACTTCACTACTTACTCTCTATATCTCTTCCAGCCTGGCCATATTCTGCCCTGCCATAGGCCAAAGCAGTTTTATTCATTAATCAGTAAAAGCAACATATATACAGAAGGGTATCCCACATCAAAACACCCTATTGGAGGAAGTTTGGGTCAGAGTTCTGTCTTAGTCAGTGTTCTGTTGCTATGAAGAGACACCATGACCACAGCAGCTCTTATAAAAGAAGGTATTTAATTGGGGCTTGCTTATAGTTTAAGAGATTAAGTCCATTTTCATCATGTCAGGGAGCATGGCAGCACACAGGCAGACATGATGCTGGAGAGTTCTGGATACAGATCCACAGGAAGCAGGAAGAGAGAGACATGGGGCGTGGCTTGGGCTTCAGAAACCTCAAAGCCCACCCCACAGTAACACACTTTCTCCATAAAGCCAACCTACTCCAATAAGGCCACACCTCCTAATCTTTCTCCATCACGTCCTGATGACCAAGCATTCAAATATATTAACCAGTGGGACCACTCCTCAAAGCAGCACACAGTTTGCGAGCATACAGCCTTCCTGGTGAGGAAGACATGGTAGAGTTCATGTAGTGGGAGCATATGTATGGGACTCCCCATATCTCCATGAATCCAGAAGTAAAGCTTAGGCTGAGAGAGGAACTGGGCTGGAGCCTAAAGTATCCACCTCTTATCCACCCACTTCTTGCAGCTGGACCTGACCTCCTAAAACAGCACCACCTAGTGGGGACCGTGTGTACCAACATATAAGCCTACCTGGGACGTTTTGCATCCACACCACTTCCAGATAGTGGAACTTCTGACCCCAGAAGCTTGGCCTTGGCCTCTGTGCCCTTTCATTGCCTTGATAGCTGTCGTCACAGTCGGATTTGGACCGTGGAAAATAGCACTCAGCACACTCTTCAAGGATGCTGGACCCTGGCTGCATTCTGACCTGTCAGTGTGTTCAAAAAGGATGTCCCTTACCGAAGGAGCGTTCATCTTGGTAGCAGGGTGGTGAACAGGTTCCCGTGCAATTGTGTGTACCACATGATGGTGTTCTGAGCTGTGAACATTTTCCCGCTGCCTGACTCATGCACTGAAAATGGAACAGTTTGTCCCCCAGGCTCCTTGCGATTAGGATTGTGTCATCACTAGGAGAGCATGCAGTGGGCTGCCTGCTTCTTCAAACCAATTTTAATATTTGAACTCCACATGGGGACTGGTGCAGGGTCCTGCCATAAATGCACTTGTGCTTCCTTCATTACACTGCAAGTTTAATTGTGTATATGCTCAATCATATGTACTTCTGAAAGCTTTTTTATGTGTATGGGTGCTTCGTCTGCATGGGTGTCAGTGAACCACAGGCCAGAAGAGGACATCAGGCTCCCTGAAACATGGAGCTACAGAGGTTGTGAACTACCATGTGGGTCCTGGGTCCTTTTACCTTCTGAGCCATCTCTCCAGCCCCTACTTAACAGTTTAATTAGAAAGCTAGATTTGCAGATAAGGTGACAGGCAGTTTAAAAATAACTCCATAAGAGCCTTTATTCTAGTGCCTCAAATAGTCCTTGGCACATAGAGTTCCAAAACAGAATTTGTGATACATCACATAAGAAAATAGATAACATAGGTTTAACTGTGAATTTGCCTTTAACACTGTGGAAAATCACCTGTAACAGCACTATTCACAGACATTTTTCTTGTTTGCTTTTCTGATCATTTCATATGTTTTATCATTTTGTATGTACTGTTTTGTGATCTGCAGTTTAAATAGCCATAATGACAAGTGACTAGTATAATTATCATTGCTGTGTGTCCATCGGGTGTCTGTCATTCCGTCAGGCTGAGGTCTCGCTGGTGATCCCACAGTTCTGGGTCCAGGTCACATGGTTTACACTCTGCCATTTCAGAGTAGAGTGAGCGAGCGTTTCCTTAGTTAAGATTTTTTTTAAATGAATAGCTGAGTGATAATTTAGGTTAATGTATTTAATTTGTGTAAAAATGATTTTCTCACTTTACTCTTATTCCTGGAACTCCATATGATATCGTACAGTAAAAACTTTTGCTTAGAATGTTTGTTTCTTAGGAATTCCATTTCTTTAGGGTATGCTCTCAGGAATTTTATTTCTTTAGGGTATACTCAGGAACTTTGGAGGGGGGAAGGGAATGAGGGAGGGAGAGAGTGTCTCCTCTTTCTGTATCCATTTTCATTCTCGCCGTCACAGCAAGTGTTCTGGGTACACATTTGTTTTTTTTTTTTGTCTACAAACTTTTAATTAGATATACAATGGTTAAAGCCTTAGTTATAATATTCTTATGGGAGATATTGAGCTACAAAGTAAAATTCCTAAAAAGAGAAATGAGCCAATTTCCAGTAGAGAACTTATAGAAGCTGCCAAACAGGTACTCAAGCAGGTGGAGTAGAGATCAACAGGCAGAGTAGACAATATCAGCAAGTACAGTATATTAATTATGACTTAGCTATAGCAAGTGTGTGGATTAAGTACAAAACTTATTATACAGCAGTTTTATGAAAAAAGCAGAGTTTTTTTTATGGCTGCACCTTCCCATTTTTGCCAGTTGATATATTAAGCTCTTAATTTAAAGCAGTAGCTTGCCCAATACAAAAGAACAGGATGAAATCTAGGAGCTATTTTAGCAGAGAACTGACTATGATCAATGTTTCTTATACTAAGCAATAGATTAATAAATAATTTTAGATAGTGATTCTTGGACAACTGTGTTCGCTCTGGGTACACATTTGAATGTATATGGGAGGATAATGTACTACCCACACTTCTGCAGGAAGTGAAGTCTATTTGAATGTGCTTTCTTTTTGCTCCAAATAATTTGATTTTGTTTTGTTTTGCAAACTCTGTTGTTGTTTGTTTGTTTTGTTTTTGAGACAGGGTCTGAGTATGTAGCCCTGACTGGCCTGGAACCCACCGTATGGAACAATCTGGCCTCCAGCTCACAAAGACATACCTGCCTCTGCCTCCCTCCCTGAGTGCTGGGAATAAAGGCGTTCCTTGTGTTCCTTACCACACCTGGCACATGATCTTTGCCTCATACAGTCTGACTGATGTTTTACTGACATGTGTAGCTCTCTCCTAATACAGCTTTTGGGTACATTGGATTTTTGGCATTGCTTTCATGTGTTTAAAACTTTGGTTAAGGGCTAGAGAGATGGCTCAGTGGTTAAGAGCACTGGCTGCTCTTCTAGAGGTCCTGAGTTCAATTCCCAGCAACCACATGGTGGCTCACAACCATCTGTAATGAGATCTGGTGCCTCTCCTGGTGTGCAGGCATACATGGAGGCAGAGTGTTGTATAAATAAATAAATAAACCTAAAAAAATAAACTTTAGTTTAAAAAAATTAACTTTAGAAAATCTCAATTTTTATGTGAAGATTTATGGATATACAATGTACTAACTTGAATGTGTGCTTAGAACAAATGATAATTTGTTAGTTAGAAAAGTCATAATAATATGCACATTAGATTGACAGTGTTGCTTTTTTCTTTCCCCCTTCCCTTTCTTTCCCATTCTTTCTTCTTCCTCCTCCTTCCTTTCACCATGTTTTTTTTAAAAAAACCTTTTCTACGTTTTAATTATTTGCATGGGTGTGCATGTGCCACACGTGTGGAAATCACAGCAACTGTGGGAGTAAAATGCTTCTTCTGCCACATAGATGCTGGGATTGAATTCAGGTCCTCAAGCTTGGCACCAGCACCTTTATCAGTTGCTCTTGCCAGCCTTGGTGTATTTGGGGGCAGGGAAGCAGATGCACATAGGAAGCCCAGTGTGCGTTTGGCAGCAGCAAAACCAGCTCCACACGCTTATGGTTTAATTTGATAATTTACTAAGACAACCAAAGAAGGAAATACTGCCTACAGCTAGGGCTTAGAGTCTTCACATATTGTTAGAAAGCTTAATAATGTTGTAGTAAAAACAGGGCCAGTAGCGGGAGGTAATGGGGGACGTGGAAGACGGCACTGCCTTACTCTTTCAACCATGGTTGTGATCGGCCCGAGGCACAGCCCTGGCGCGCAGAGAGGCACACCGTGACGCACAGAGCTTTGAGTCACCCTGTTGTCAGGTCCCATCTCTCCATGTCTGTTGCAGGTGTGACTTGGTGCTCTGATCGTACCTCTGCTACAGCAGAAACTTAAAATATGCCATTTAATGATTTGTGCCACTAATAAATCATCAAATTTGGTAAACAAACATGTGTTTTCCTGGTGCATTATGAAGAGGCAAAACTGAATAAACTATATGGCATTATAGAACCGTGTGAACAGGAAGAGTTGGAATAGCATCGGTATAACGTTCGTATTTCTTCCTCTTTGGATGCCCTTTCAATCCGCTGTCAAAACAATTACGTTTCTCTTGTAAGATGCTGCTTTCATAGCAGCCAGTGCTGTTTTGCAGATTTTTTTTTCCATTTTCAGGGTTTATTTTTACAGATATATGTATGTGTATATATAAGTACATATGCTTGCAGATGCCCATGTTGCTGCCTGATGTGGGTGCTGGGAACTGAACTCATTCTCTATAAGAGCAGTAAGCCATCTTAGCTACTCTCCAGCCTCTCTCTTCCTTTTGCTGAAATGGATTTTTTTTTTTTAATGCAAGACTTGTTTTCAGTCTAGGGTTGACTGTGTAGGCAAAAAAAAAAAAAGGACATTTTTTTGTTCTCCTTTGTGGAATATATTCTCTGTGAAAACACTGTTTAAACCTTGAATTTGTTTTCTTAGTGTTGGGGTTTTTGAGATGGTTTCTGTCTGAAGCCTCGGGGTGACCTGAAACACACTGTAGCACAGCTGGCTGGAACTCGGGCTCACAAGCTCTGGGATTGCAGGTGAGGGTCAGGATGACAGGTGAGGGTCCAGATGACAGGTGAGGGTCAGGATTACAGGTGAAGGCTGGGATTACAGGTGAGGTCAGGATTACATTTTAGGGCTGGAATTACAGGTGAGAGTTAGCATTGCAGGTGAGGTCAGGATTGCAGATGAGGGCCAGTAATATAGATGGGGCCAGGAATACAAGTGAGGATCAGGATTACAGGTGAGGCCTGGATTACAGGTGAGGCCTGGATTACAGGTATAATTCCACCAGAAGCATTGAGTTGTAAAACTGTAGTTACAAATAAGATATCAATGCACAATTATATATTTAATGTGTGCTTGTAAACTTCAGAGAATCCTTACAATTGTATCATCAAGGAAGCCTGGCTTCTGGAGCTGCCAGGTGATGCCCCCTTAGATTATATCAACCACCTAGTTGGTAAGGACTGTGTTGGCAGAGCGATAGTTACAGAGAGCTCCCGGGGAGGCAGAAAATCATCTTAAGCCATTTATGTGCTCCAAAGACTGGCTAGTAGCAGTCTTCTCAGGGATAACTCTTAAGAACAGCATGGGCTTTTGTTTATTTAAAATAATTCAGTATTCATCTCCTACCCCAAGTTATTCCTCATGCTGTTTGAGCGAGCGTCTTTATGTACTGCATCACAGAAAGATGCAGAACAGTGAACGGATGACGGAGGGCCGAGCCTCCTCCAACACCAGATACAGATTCCCGCGTTCCTTCATGCACTAGTGTGATCAACAAGAGCAACCTGGACCCTGGCCCTTGATGGGCACCAAGCTGCTATGCCTCATGTTCTGCACGATGAGGGCTGTGGAGAATCAAGACCACAGAGGGGTTCCCACCCCGTTTCATGTAGCTGCTTTATTTCTCAAGTATCTACTTAACTAAATAGTTCTAACTTAAATTTCTCACCCAAGAAACCGTTTGGCAATTGAAAGGTGGTGACTTGGGGGTCAGGCTGTTTTCCCTTGCTGCCTGCTTCCATAGTCTGCCCCCATTCTCCCAGGCATGGCTGGTGGGATCCTGCCACTGGGGACTGGGAGAGAGCTTTCTGGCTGCTGCCCCTGGCCTCTCACCCCATCGGGAGTTCGCTTATCCTCTGTCCTGTTCTTTGGGGTGCCCTGTCCTAAGTTCTGAGAGGTTCCCCCTGGCCCAGCTAAATCTTCCTGCGTGAGGTAGTAGATATAAAAGGTGAGTATCTGAGTGGCCATGGATCTGTCTTTTTAGAGTCCATCCCCTGGCTGAGTAATAACTTGTTATAGTGATCCTTTGTTCTTAATGGTTGAGCTTAATTTTTTCAACTGAGGTATAATATTGGTGCATATTTATGGAGCACTGTGCTGATGCGTGACCAGGGTGACTACTTCTCACTGTGCACACTGCAGGAACATGCTGATCAGAACTCTTGTCTAGATGATTTGGTTCATCTAGTGTCTTTGCTGACCAAGGCACTGGCAGAGAATTCATGCCCAGCTGTGGAGTGGACCCTCCAGGTGTCTGGTTATCTTATCCTGGTTCTCTATGGGATAATGTCAGTTCTACCCTGCTTTCCATACCCTCTCATCGCTAACCTGCTACACTCTATCAACTTCCCTGTTCCCAGGGCAAGGGATCCTGATTGTACATGACCCCATACTCCCCTCCAACCTTTACGTCTTCATTCTCCTCTTTTTAATATCCACTGAATCCAACTAGTGCTGCCTGCATGCGCATGTGTATTGGGCCATCCTGTAGGAGCACAGGCAGCTCCCAGTGGCTGTGCACTGGAAGAAAAGTGGCTCTCTCTCTTCCAGCAGCCATCAGTTGCCAATTGTTCTTCACTAGGGTGGAGCTCATGAGCTTCTTCATATCCATCTTGGAATGCTGATTGCTTCTTCTCGTAGCTCCTGTGAGTTGATGCATGCAACGGCCTTGTCATTTCACATACACACACCCCATCTTGAGCTCTTAAGATTTTCTGCCATCTCTCTCCAATGTTCTCTGAACCTTGGGGGATAGGTTTGATATAGATGCTCAATATTCAAATCTTCTTTGACCAGTTATGAGTCATTGTATTGACTTGCACTGATGCCCACTGCAAAAAGAAGCCCTCTGAACCAAGATTAAGAGTAGCTGTAGTTGTGGGTACAAGCACAAACATTGAGAAAGCAGTTTGACAGCATGATTATTTAGAAAATAACAGTAGTATTTCCTAAAGACCTACCAGAACCCCATCTGTGTGATTTTGACCAGGGTTGTTTCAGGCATGAGTTTTCTCCTCTGGAGTAGGTCTCAGCTAGTCAGGAAGGTTGGTTATTCCTATATCATGCCACTGCCACACCCAGGGCTTCTCTTGCCTAGCAGGTTCCACCACTAGAAAAGTCTGTTGGTAACTTTTCTCCCCCAGTGGTCTGATTTCTTAATTACCCTCCTAACCATTGGGCTTGGAAACAATTAACATCATTTTATATGTCTTATTATTTGAGACAGGTCTCATGTATCCCAGTCTGGTCTCCAAATCTCTACTTAGCCAAGGATGACCTTGAACTCCTTCTGAGGGTGAGGCTTGCAGGTGTTAATAGTCCCGCCCAGCTTAAGTGGTACTGGAGATCAAACCCTGCGCACTTCAGACAACATTTTGTTAGCTGCAGTACGCTCTAGCCTGGAGCTGGCATTTGAACCCTCAGCAGAAGTGGGTTGGTGACGCGCTCAGGCTTCAGAGTTATCTGTGTGCTCCTGACTCTCAGCCCTGCTGGGAGGATGGCACCAATGATAGTGGTTTCATATTTCATTTTCTCATCTGATCTCCAGCATGGTTCAGCAGGGACATCCTCCAGGGCAGGTCCAGCTGCGAGAGCTTTGGAGCTGCTAATATATAAAAGAAGCCTTGGGAGCATTTGAAACCGAGAGCTTTCAGAAATAGATTGGGTTTTTCCATTTGAATACTTTTCTACTAAAAATTAAGTTAGGAAAATTCCTTTAAGTGGACCTTATATTGCATGTTCTTAGCTGTCATAGAAGATGGGCCGCCTTTCTTTATGCTGTTGGCTTAGAGTTTTTCTTTTTCATTCCTTTTACTTATATATTGTGTGTTAGCAGTGTGGGACATGCCATGCCATGCTTGTGGAGGTTAGAGAAAACTTTCGGGGTTGCTTCTCTCCTTCTTCTTTGTCAGTCCTGGGGACAGAACTCAAGTTCTCAGACTTACCAGCAAGGTGCTCTGCTAGCTGACCCCTTTCCTCCGTTGTTCAGAGCTTCAACCCTGAATGAAAATGACTGTACAGAAGATGAGTCCTGTTTCTGATGAGCTCAGACCCTGAGCTGCCTTGAGGATGTCCTGTCCTTTCTGACTTCTCTAGGGGCCTTTCTCCAAGTAGTCCTGAGGAACCTCATCAATCTCCCTTCAGCCTAGCAGGGCTGTCTGTCTGCTCACGAGCCTGGAGTTTTTCACTCATCTCTTTCAAGGTGCCTTTTCTTTATCGGCACGGGCAAGCGGCTCCCCTCAGCAAGCCTTGTCAGATTGTCCGACTGGAAATGCCCCTGCTTTTCCTTGCAATCTCTGCAGCCAGCGAGTGGCGAGAGCTGCCGCACTATCCGACAGCAGCTGGCTCCACACGCCTTCCCTAAGTAATGCTGTGCCACCTTCGCATGGAGAAGAGGCCTCCATGGTGCACAGTGGCAGCTTCCTGCGCTCCAGTCAGAGAGCTTGAGATGCAAGATAAGAGAGACGGAACCTGCAGGCCAGGAACCGTGGGTTCTAGCTGAGTAGGGTGCAGTCGGGCCTCAGGGTTGGTACTCTGAGACCTTTGAAGGCTTGCTCTGTTCAGTACTGGCTGTGACAAGGTCAAAAGCTTCTAGAGCTGACCTCACCAATTCCTCATCGCAATGGCCGTTATTATTCCGGAGAGTGACATGGAGTCAGCATAGTAAAGGGAGATTTTATATTAAAATAGATACTTTGTTAGATGAGACTCAGCTGAAATCATGAGAAAGGCATGCTTCCTTACTCCTTCCCTTTTTATTTTGAAGGGGATATGTAAAATTATTTTTTAATACCTTGTAGCTAATTTAAAAAGAACTCTCTAAATCATTTTATATTGCAGGGGTGGGGCTGCTTTTTCGTCCCAGCCGCCCAGAACCAAAATAATCACACAAAAACTGTATTAATTAAATCACTGCTTGGCCCATTAGCTCTAGCTTCTTATTGGCTAACTCTTACATTTTAATTTGACCCATTTCTATTAATCTCTATATCACCACGAGGTTGTGGCTTACCAGCAATGTTTCAGCATGTCTATCTCCAGCAGCTGCTCCATGGTGTTCCTCTGACTCTGCCTTCTTCCTCCCAGCATTTAGTCCAGTTTTCCCTGCCTACCTAAGTTCTGCAGTTTCTTTAATCACAGCACACAGAGGGGACTCCCATATCAATTTTCTTTAATTTTTAGAAAATGTTCAGACGGCCTGGAGGGCTAGCACAGCAGTTACAGTGTACGTTCGTTTTCTGGGTCCCAAGGGGATCAGCACTCACAAACATGCATGTTCCCACACAGACAATCCTATACACATGATTTAAGATATATATATTTTTAAAAAGAAAAATATGGGGGCTGGAGAGATGACTCAGTGGTTAAGAGTACTGGCTGCTCTTCCAGAGGACCCAGGTTCGATTCTCAGCACCCACAGACAACTCACAGCTGTCTGTAACTCCAGTTTCAGGCAACCCGATACCCATGGCAAAACACCAGTAAACATAAAATAAAAATAAATTAAATTTAAAAAAGAAAAGAAAAATAGGAGGAAATGTCTTGGAGTGAAACCTCACACCAGGGTGTTCTTACTTCTTAAGCTGTGGTGTCCTGCTAGCCCTCGGTGAGCAACGCACACCCACAGAGCAGGATTTGCCTGTTCTACTGCAGACCCACCCTCCTGTTCTGCTTGGCAAATGCTGAGGATTACAGAGGCCACCGCTGAGGCCCAGCCAAAGGAGTGTGTTGAACAAGTGCACTGCCATGACTGTTGTTCTGAAAGGGAAGTAAGGGGCGGGAGTCCATGTGACAGTGCCCCCGCCCCTCGACACTGAGAACTGCACCTGGCTGCTGAGCCCCTCCACACACACACACTTTGGCTTATTTTAATTTTTAAATATAGTTTAATTAAACTAGAATGCATGAGTTTCTGTCCCACTCTTCTTCAACTCCTCCTGCCCCTCCCACCCTTGCCATGGACCCACCACAACTCTCCAGGTGAGAGCCTTTTTTCTTTGATTATTGTTGTTTCAGATATATATAGGTACGTGTCTGTATGCACAAATATATAAATACTACCTGATTATTGGAAAATACCCTTAATCTCTGCCTCATAAAACAAATATTTCCGCTTTTCTTTGTGTATATCTTTTGGATTGTGCTGTTGACATATTTTGTTTCTCCACTAAAGTACTTTAAACATTTTTAGCTTCAACTGTTTCCCACCTCTGCTTTATTTACAAAGTCTGTGGTTTCAAACTCACAGTGCAGCTAAGGAGGACATCAGATTCCCGATCTTCTGCCTCTGCCGCCAATGCTCAGTTACTTTACACCTTTTGGCCATTCCAGACAGCTTGTTTCTTAGTTTTGTTTTTGCATGAAGAAAATGTTGAACTATATATACACAACGTCTTATTTCGTCATCTTAGCCATTTTTAATTTATTTCGTGTGTATGGCTGTTTGGCGTGCAGGTATGTTTGTGCACTGCTTGTATGCCTAGTGCCTGAGGATTGTGTCAGAAGCGGTCATGGATCCCTGGAACTGGAGTCACAGATGGTAGTGAGCTGCCATGCAGGTGCCAGGAATCCAAGCCAGGTCCTGCAGAAGAGCAGCCAGTGCTGTGCTCTTCACTGCTGAGGCGCCTCTTCAGCTTCCTTCTTAGCCATTCTGTATTGTTTCGCAAACCATGTGCAGGATTCTTCCTGCGAAGCTGTAACCCTCCCAGTTCCCCTCCCCCAGCCCCAGGAGCCACCGCGGTCTGTCTCTCTGTGGATTTGCTGACCATAGGTGTCCGATGGACGTAGAATCACGGCAAGTTCGTCTTTTTGTAATTGGTGTTTCACAGTTCATCCACGCTCCAGCTTGAGATGGGAGCTGTTCTGTTGAGCGTCTCTGTACCTTTGCTTCGAGCATCTGCGTTGGACTCTTGGAGTGTCTCCACCTTCTGTCCATGGATGCTGCTGTGAGCTTGGATGTGCAGATATATTCTCAGGCTTGTTTCGGTCTGGAGTTGAGTACTCAGAGGGGGTTTCTGCATCATATGAACCCTGTTGGGAACTGTTCTGAAGAACAGTGCTGTCTGTCCGTAGTTATTAATAGCATCTACGGGCTCCAGGTGCTTCAGTGCTGGAGTTCAGTCCCTCCATGTCCTCTTTAAAGCCGCTTACTTAAGTGGCCATCCTGCTGGGTGTGAGGTGGCAACTTGTTGTCTTCGTTCATATTTCCCTGATGGTTAGCGGTGTTCAGCACCTGTTCCTCCCTGTTGGATCATTGATGTATCTTTGAAAAAAATGCCCATTCCTTGACTCATTTTTTATAAAAGATTTTACTTTTATTTTAATTACACAATTCCATGTGTTTTGTGTAGGTTCTGCATGTGAGTGCAGTGACAGAGGGACAGAGGAGGGTGGTGGATGTGCTGGAATTGAGACACAGGTGCTTGTGAGCCACCTGGTGTGGGTCTGGGAACCCAACTTGGGTCATCTTAACTGCGGCACAAACTTTGACCTTTGACCTTTTTTCATTTTCTTATTTTGATTGTTGTACTTTATTATTGGTGCACACATGCGTGTTGTGTGTGTCTGCATTTGTATGCCATAGCATATGTGTGGAATCATTTTCCTCCGCCCACCTTACACTTATTGCCTAGGGGAATATTTTCCCATCAGATCAATGAGCATAACTGTCAGGTGTCTGTGTGGGTACACCGCCTCAAATGAGATTTTATCCCTCAAAGTTGTGGTTCAAACAGCTGGAAAATTCCAGGCCTTTGATTTTTTTCTAAAAATGTTCTAAATTCATAAAATGTTAAGCTCTTAGAAGGATGTTTCAAAACGACCTTTCTGCCCTCCCAATGTGTGAGCGCATGGAGTCTTGTGTAGCCCAGGAGGACCCTGGGCTCCCTGGACACAGCCAGCGGAGAGCATTCTCACACACTGCGGCTGGAAGGCTGGCACGCTGATCCGGCAAGTGATGGTGTCTGCCGGCAGCCGACAACCTGAGTTCATGGGACTCGCTGACGCAGGAGAGAACTGACCCGGAAGTTGTCCTCTGGCCTCCACACATGCATGCGACCCCTGTACCCTATGCGCTCATGCACGCAAAATAAAAATACACTTTAGTTTCAAAATGAAAAGAAATTCAGTGTATAAATTTCCCCCCGCTGTCTTTCTGAGAGCAAATCCTCCTCAGCTGGATTGAAATACCCTAGAGAAACTTGAAAGAGGTTTTTCCCTTGGCATGTTGTTCAGCATAGGAACAGATGACAAATGCTCATTTGGATTCTCAAAAGGTTTCCACCTTGGTAGAAAACCACCTTGGTTTTTACTCTGGTAGAGTTTTTGAAACTGAACTGTGGTGGTAAAATGAAGATAAGGAGCCCCCATCAGTGGATTCCAAGAGATGTCATTTTGGGGGGCATGTGCATTCTAACTTTTAGTTTTGGAGAATATCGTACATGTTGTCCTGGCTTCTATAATGGACTGTCTGAGGCAGGCTGACTTATAAACAGGTTTGTTTTGCCCACAGTTTTGGAAGACTGAGGGAGCTAGCGTTGGCCTCAGTTTAGTTCTGTGAGGCCGTGTTTCTTCATCATGTCACAGTGAGTATCAAAATAAGGATCAGGTGATCACACAGCGAGACAGGAAGCAGAGAGACTGGTTGAGGCCACGCTCAGCGTTCTGTCACAGTTCTCTTTGGATCGTCAATCCCTCGGTGCTCCTC